>NW_027122000.1:0-117997 GCF_030686945.1 Centruroides vittatus
ATTTAAGAGAATTAATATTATATATATATAACTTTAATATTTAAGATTTTTTTCTTTTCGTTAAGCCAATGCCATCTGTTGGCAAAATATTAAATTGTTAAGTCGAGTTAAGAGAATTAATATTTTTATTTTATATTTTTATATATAAGTTTTTTTTGTTTTATATATTTATATATTTTTATTTTATTTTTTATATTTATATATTTTTTTGTTAAGCCGGCACCATCTGTCGACAAATTAATTTGACACAATTTTTCTCTCTCTTGTTTTTTTTTATTATGAATAAGAGCAAAAAGTTATAATAAAAAATGATTACAGTAACAATAAAATAAGAGATACATTATCTTCATTACAATAATTAAAACAAATAAGAACAAAAAGTTATAATAAACATGATTACATTATCAATAAAAAAAATGAGTACATTTTCATCATTACAATAATTAAAAAAATCACTACATTTACGAAAATAAAGGATTACAATAATATTTGTTCCTGATATTTCAAACATTCTTCTCCCTAGAAATAAGAACAAAAAAAGTTATAATAAAAATTATTACAATAACAATAAAATGATTACATTTCTTCGTTACAATAATTAAAAAAATCGTTACATATATGAAAATAAGGATTACAATAATATAAAAAATAATTACATTTTTTTCATTTTAAAATAGAAATTATATGAATAATATTGAAAAAAACTTGATAGATAAGTATTCTAAATACCTAAGAAGAAATCGAATAATGTCCGTAGGATAGCATGTCTATTCTGTTACTTAAAATGTATTTTTTATCATAAAAAGCTGAAAGAGAAATTTTATTTTGAAATTGCGTCGTAATTACATGGTTCTTGCTTATTATTTGCGTTTGTGTGTGCCGAAATTGCTTTTTCTTAAGTAGTGTATCTTTATAAAGATCGTGGTAAAAAGTTTGTTTAACAACAGATTTACTTATACCTTTCGCTGTTTTTTTTTCAATACATTCTCCCGAAATTGAATACATTTTAGCTTTTAGACCGATAAATTCCGAAATAGCCATGGAGTTCGCCTCATCTTTGAAATAACCTAATTTATTTTTATTTTCTTCGGAGAATAACGGATGATGTCGATGGATAGTTGCTAAAATCGTATATGTTGCCCAGATTGTGTTTAAAATCAACATAGACATCATCCGTATGAATTTCTAATACTAAAGAATCGGTGTCCGTATACAAGAGCTTAACCCTATCTTTATAATAATTTTTAAATATTTCGTAATATGTGTAATACATATGTAATTTACTTAATTCTAAAACACAAAAGCCTATGTATAGTGGCTTATTCAGTAATAAATTTGTTCTCTTTAATCTGAAAATGCTACACTCTTCGTTTATTATTTGGAAACTCTCTAGCGCGGGATCGTTTACATATTTTTTACATTGCTTTTTATCCAATCCTACTTTTAAATTAATTTGTTTACGAACGTTTTGCATACATTTTCCATAAAAACTGTTATTCATTAATTTAAAAAAATTTTTGTCAAACTGGCTTTTACTGGCTTTTCGTTTTTCATTATTAAAAAATATATATGGTTTTAAATATGGGGATTGTTTAAATGAAAGTATTCTATAGATTTTTTTTAAAATTAATCCCTCTTTTAGATAATATTTTAAGTTTCTATAATGTATAATATAACGAAATTTATCTTTTAAAGTCGGAACTAATTTTTTAATATTATTGCTAAATTTTAGATTTAAAGAAGATAAAAGCGATTTCTGATATTCGGATAAATCTTCGTATTCTATTTTTTCGTGATTTACTGCGAGGGGAAAATCGTTATGACGATTATGTAGCGAAACAGGATATTCTAAATCAACTTCGAGTATATATCCTATTTCGGATTTTAGGGGACATTTTTTATATCAAATTCATCAATTTCCGTTTGACGTAACCAACGAAATTCTCCATATGGGAGATATTGAACCATACTCAATCCGTATAGATTATTGCTATCAATCATCACTATATAACTATGAGGTTTCGATTTATCATAAGTTTGAGATACGTAAGGGTTATTAGCGCGACTAAAACGCTTAGATACTAACGAGAGGCCGCCGCGAAGGCCGGATTCAACGAAAAGATACATGTCTAAATCTGTAAAAAGCTGTAATTCTATTTTTGCCATTTTTAATCCTGCAATAAATGTAAGATTGGGAGAAGTTAAAAAATGAACAGGATCGAGATCATAATATTTTAATGATAAATTTCGAAAATTTGTAAAAATATCAGCGAGTAAAATTGTATCGACAAATTGATATAATTGCAAATAATCAGAAAATTTTTTACAATTAAAAGCTTTCCAGACAAGACGAGCTAAATCATAATCTTCGGAACTTATGTGGCTTCTAGTTAAATCATTATAAAAATATTTTTTGTCGGGTAAAGAAGTATCATTTAACTTTGAAATATTATTAAACCAGCTATATGGGAAAACACCTTTTCTTTTCAACAGATAGCTGTTTTTATTATCGAAAAAAAATTGTTTAAAGATTGGAAAGTCGTACTTTGACTGTACTAGATTATCCGTCAATTTATTTAAAGAAGCGTTTAAAAACTGATAAGAATCTAAAAATTTAAAACAATCTAAAGAATATGTAGTATATTTTTCCATATTGATGGGAACTATTTTTAGAGAAGATATATACTTTTTAGTAATATCTTTTAAAATTAGATGCGAATCGTAACCAGAAAAATTATGCAGAACAACGGGAATAAATGGTTTTAGATTTAAATTCAAATTGCACCCCTGACACGCCACCCCCCGAAATCGGCCATTTAGGTGATTATGATCGAATACGCTTACATCATTAGAGAAAATTTTCGTCCACAAATATAGCATTTATTTCGATTAATAGAATTTGGAATTGTTTGAGGATCTAATGGAATGTTCAGTTTTATTTCTTTAATAAGATGTTCCGACAATGCTTTCAATCGTGATAGGAAATCTTCTACTGCATTTAACCCACAATAAAATTTAGAATAGATGATTCTTTCGTTTTTATCTAATACGATCATAGCGTAACAAATTGGTTTATGAATTTGCGTAACAGTACTAAAACTAATCTCTGTCGATTGCATCGCATTAGAAACCGTTTCAGTTAAACATTCAAAATCGCAATAGACTATTATGGGATGTTTAAGCATTTTTAAAAATTCCGTAAATTTAAGAATAGAATTTTCGGCTTTAGGAACCAACAGTCTTTGAAATTTGAAATTTGTACATATTTCTTTGTGGGAATTTAAACTCGATTTGCGTTGAAATCCGTGTAGACAATTATTACAATAATAATAAAGAGATCTTTGCTTTTCATGTAAAAGTCTATTAAAATTCCGTATTAAAAAATAATGTTGCTTATAAAGTAATAAATTTACATTTTTATCGAACTTAAATTTACTTATATAATAAGGAAAAACGACAGCCTTCTAACCATATACATTAATACTAACAGTATTTGATTTCTCAAAACTCGATATCTGATCCAAAGAAACGGGAAATTTTAAATTCGAACAATTAATAAATTTTAAATATTTTCTGTAAGTAGATACTTTATTTTTATTATTCGCAAGCGGGAATATAGACGCGAGAATGCAATAAACGAAACATATATCGTCTTTCATTGAATATTTAAAAGACATTTTTAGTTTGCTAATTGTTTGGGCAAAATTATCGATCCGCACCCACCATTAATTGTATTATATGGCGATCTATGAACATCTATAAATGCTAGTTTATAAATTATCCATCCACTACCTAACGTAACGGCGATTGATATATTGCTTAGAATTTTTTCTATCGCGTTATCGATATTTTTCCAAGCCAAAAACGGGGATAAAACTCGTTCAGCATAACTTGTAAAAAAAAATCTTTAAAATCATATTGATGTCCTGTTTTTACGCATTTATACATTATTACTTTAAGACTAATAACAAATCGAATTCTATAGTCATTTCCAAAATTCGTAATTACATTAAATAATTTGGATTTTATATCTCTAAAAAACATGAACGGATCAACATACTTGAGATTAGATTTTCGATAACATTGTAAAAAATTTTGAAAAGCGGATTCTATTAGCAAAAACATTTTTTCTTTACCTGATGTAATCTAGGTCGACCTTTTCTCCCTCGTTGTTCGAGCGATATTCTTTGAAGGGAGAGAATTGTTTCTGATAAAAAAAAACATTCAATTAATTTACATAATTTTTTAAAAAACATTGTTATAAAAATTGGAAAACTTTTTTTTACTTACTTTTATTTACATGTACTCTTCCAAGAATTTTTTTACGGCTGCGAAAGCTTTTTAAAAAAAAGGGAATTTCTTGATAGGAATATTAAATCTGTTTTGAATCTCTGCATTAGAGTTTGATTTTGCTAAGCAGATGTAAAATTGCTGGCGAAATTCCTTAATTTCTAAATTATAACCGTTAGAAATATATACTGAATATGGCAGAATCGACTTATACGTTGTTTCGTCTTTTGAAATAATTAAATCGTATTTTTTCTTTTTATCGGCCAATGCATCATCATTTTTGTGGCTTTTCGCTTCTTAGAAGTAAAAGGATGATCGATTACAAATAAGGACTGAGAATCTAAAAAAAATGACTATCTATGAATACTATTAATAATTTAGTGTTTATGAAACCGTGCCGGTGCTTATTCTGCAACTTGAACACAAACTATATGGTGTATTTTCTCGGACACATGGCAAATTTCATCACTAAGTTTTCCTCAGTTGAGGAAAACTTAGTGATGAAATTTGCCATGTGTCCGAGAAAATACACCATATAGTTTGTTTTCAAGTTGCATTAATAATTTAATTTTCTTATTTTTAAAAATAACAAAAAATCTAGATAATTACCTTCCATTTTTTTTTTCCTGGTGAAATTAAAAGCGTATGTGTTTAGAGAAAAACTCGCTAGCGAATTAACCGAAGAAAGTAAACCTCCTGTCTTTATATCGTTGGGGGGAGTTGATTTCACCTCGTTTTGTAAAAGAGCGAACGAACCGGATGTGAGGCCAACACCCGGAGAGGAGAATACATTATAACCGATTTGTGTTAAGTAATTAAAAAAAATACAACAGAAATATTCAATTCATTTCATTTTTTTTATTGAAATAAAAAACATTTACATCAATTAAGAAGTAAGTATACAAAATACGTGTATAAATGTATTAATTATATTTTAAAAAATTAAAGTCTTTCACATATTTTTGCCAAAACACGAATTAGAGCAAATTGATAATTATCGGTTATAAATTTGGTCAATAATTGTTTCTGATTACTAATGAGACTACACCAATCCAATTTATTTTTAAAATCTTTTATAAATTTTTCAGATAAATCTTGATATTCTGAAATAATCTCCCAATCCACATGGTTTTTAAGTTCTTTAATAGTTTCTTCGGTTAATCGTTGATGTTTACAAACAAGCGGCATATTGAGTGAATCTTTAAAACTTATAATGAATTGTGGACTCAATTTTTGAAATTGAGATACGAGATCCCAGTTTAGATTATCAGAATAATCACTCAAAAATGATTCTGTTAACTGCTGATAACGACAAACATCATCCCAATGAATTCGATGATTATACTTGGTTAAAAAAGTAGGAGAGTAATGTCTGCTTTTCCATATCTTATTCCAGTTTAATTTATCTTGGAATTCTTCAATAAATTCATTACTAAGATTTTTTTCAGAAATAATATCCCAATCAACTTTATCTTGAAGTCGTCTTATTATGTCTTCCGTTAAATTTAATTTAGAGAAATCTTTCCAATCAACCAACGAATTTAATTTGTCAGAGAGCAGGGCTATTTTTCTTGTCTCCATTTTATACGACTTGTCTTCTTCTGATATTAATATAATACTAATTTAATTTTAGTTTGTAGCGCTTTATATGATGAAATCAATTTGTATGACGCAATCGATTAGTTTTGTTTTAGACCAATAAGCTTTTTTATGATGCAATCGTTTAGACAAATGAACTTTTATTTTTTTTCATGTTGCAACATGTTTTTTTATAAATATTATTCGAACTTTTATATATTTTTTCGTGTTGCGACATGTTTTTTTTTTAATATCGTTATTAACAGAATTAATTTTTTTTTCACGTGATCATTTACTTTTTAGGTCAGCGAATTTTTTCTCACACACCCATTTTATTTTTTAGAATAACGAATTTATTACGTTGGTCAGCGAATTTTTTCTCACACATCCATTTTATTTTTTAGGTCGACGAATTTATTACTTTATAATTTTTTTTAGATCTCGAATTTTTTTTCACACTACAATTTGTTTTTAGATTAACGAATTTAAAAAATATATATTATTTACAATTTAATGGTTTGGGGTATTATTATTAAATAAAACACAAAATTTTCAAGAAAAAAATACAATTTTATTGATTTTTACTTTCGTATTCAAAATACATTATTTTTGGATTTATTGATTTTTACTTTCATATTCAAAATACATTTTTGGAATATTATTTTCGGGTCCGCAATGAGGGTCGTGCTTCTCGGCGTCGGAAAAACATGTTTCGAAAGTGTCGAATGTTTTGTCGGATTTCTCTAAAATTTCCAGGCTGAAATGATGATAAGATTCTTTCGCAGTCAGCATCCAACGGAACTGTTTTGTTTTTGGTCTAAATCGTAGGCAAACATCTACGGAGTATAGAATTTTAACAGTCGGAGGAAACTGTTGGGCTTTAGCTGCGGCCTTGGCGGATTCTTCTGCTAACTCGATGCAAGGAAACGAGGTTCTAGAGAAAGTGTATGAAATTAATAATTTCTCTTTCAATGGAACAAACGCTGTCCAACGAATCACGGATAGCATATCGTCACTACACCCTGCCATCTTTTCGAATAAAATAATTTTTTTAAGTTCGCGATTGGTTTTTATGTTTTTCGCGCATGTGCACTGTTGTTATATGTAGCGTCATCTGTTCACGAAAAAATTATAAAACAAGACACAAATTTTCGAAGAAAAAAAATGCAATTTTATTTATTTTTAACTTTCGTATTCAAAATACATTTTTGGAATATTATTTTCAGTCTGTCCACAATGAGGGTCGTTTTCTAGAGCGTGGGAAGCGCATTCGTCGAAGTTGGTAAAGATTTTGTCGAATTTCTCTTGAATGAGTACGCTATAATGATGGGGAGATTCTTTCGCTGTCAGAATCCATCGGATCTGTTTCACTTTTGGGTTAAACTATGGTCGAAAATCTACTGAGTATAGAATTTAAGTGGTTGGAGAAAACTGTTGAGTTTTAGCGGATTTTTCTGCCAACTCGATGCAAGGGAACGAGGTTCTAGAGAATGCGTACGGAACTAATAATTTCTCGTTGACTGGGTAAAACGCTGTCCAACGAATCTCGGGTACATCGTCTCTACACCTCGCCATCTTTTCGAATAAAATAATTTTTAAGTTCGCGATTGGTTTTATTTTTTTGCGCATGTGCACTAGTGTTTTTGATTTAGTTTAATATGCATTTATTTTGGTTTTAATCGCTATTCTATGCTATCATGTCTCGCAAAATAGTACTCGCTTTTGTTATTATAAACTGTATAGAAATATTTTCGCTAACAATTTCTTTTATAGTTTTATTAAAAGGATCGGATTTTAAAGAAATTAATATAAAAAACACTACTTGCGAATATTCTTTACATTTAGGTAGAAACTTTTATTTACATAAATGTACGAATGCTGGAAGAACTGTATACGACATTCGAAGATTTTCGAGCGATGGATTGCCTCACAAATATAATGGTGTACAATTATTAAAAAACGAATTTAACTTACTGTGCAAAAAATGCGTTTTAAACATTTGTCCAGTTGTATCGTCGTGGGCCCGTCTCAATCTAGAAAAACTTCTTTAGTTCGGAAAATGCTACATGAAAATATCTATGAAAAACGATTAAATCGCATTTTATGGTGTTACTCGATGTATCAACCTTGGTTCATGGAAGAGAAAAATATTCATTTTAAATGCGGTATTCCTGAAAGTATCGAGGAAAATGTAGATTTAATAATTATAGACAATTTAATGCATTCTATAACCGAAAAAATTGCCTAATTATTTACCGTTCAATCGCATCATAAAAATATAAGCGTTATATTGATAATGCAGAATTTATTTCCTCGTAATAAAGTAATGAGAGATATTAGTTTAAATACTCATTATTTGATTTTATTTAAGAATAATAGAGATGAAAGCCAAATCAACTGTCTCGCTTGTCAAGTGTTTATAGGCAAAATGCCCTTCTTCAAAGACACATATTTAAGCGCGACATCCAAACCATACGGTTATTTGTTTATTGATTTCCATTTGTCGACCGATAAAGAATTGTGTTTACGAGATTCGTGTTTCCCGACAACCAAGGCGTGTATTGGGTTTATATTCCACAAAAATGAAGAATATCAGAAAAAATTATCATTTGTTAAATGTGCTAGCAAAGGCAACACCCGCTCAGAGAAAAGCTTTGTTTAAAGAAGCATCGCCCGATCAGATAAAAGTCATATGCGTAATTTGCGATAATACGCTGAAAGGTCGAGTACCGGTAAACATTAATAAATTAAAAAAATATAAAAAATGTATTCGAAAACTCGCAAATAAAAAAATAGGTCTCCAAGCAAAAAAGAAAATTTTGATAAATTAATCGGGAGGATTTTTAGGCGCGATTTTAGATCCAATAATATCATTAGCTAAAAGAATTTTTGGATTATAAAAAAATGGCTCAACGAATGGCGTTAGTACCTCCCGAATTAGTACCTAAATATCAACTGCAAAAACCGGAAATACGATTGCACGATAATATCCAAGATTTATTAGAAGAAAGTACTTTATCCGATGATTTGAAAGTTAAATTATTAAGTCAACTTATTTCGAGATTTAAACAAACTATTCACGCACCAAAAGAACCGATTCGAGTCTCGATGGTATCAGAACCGATCGAAGAATCGCAACCATTGTTAGAACCGACAAAACCGTCGACTATCAAAGATCAGATATCAGTTTCTGTCCCGCTGGAATATCAAAAATATGTTCCGCATATCATTCAATTACTAAAGCAATATCAATACGATTGGAATGAAAAAGGAGAATTTCTGGTAAATAATGAGCCGATAATTAATTCCCATATAGCGGATCTGATGTCGCATTTAATGCGCAATCGAAAATCTTCCATCGTGCCCACCGGATTTAACGAATTTTATCAAGCGATTATTAAATCTAATATTCCTAGAGAATGGATAAGATATAAAGCGCTATCGAGTCGATTAAGAATAGAAGAATCGCCCATACTTCGTTTTCGAACGCCATCGATTCCGCCGCCTTCGATACAATCAATTACTAGCGGAAGAAAAAAAAGAGTTTCGTCTACGAAAATTCCTAAACGGATTGGCTCGTCTAAAAGAAAACATATTTCATGAAAAGATTATTAAGCTCTATTTATTATAATCCATCTCATCCGGCATCGTTTGGCAGCGTAACGAGACTAATAAAAGCGACAAAGTTGCCTAGAAAAACTGTCGAACAATGGCTATCGACTCAAGATACGTATACGTTGCATAAGCCTGTACGAAAAAATTATACCTGCCGTAAAACCAAAGCGCTATATCAAGGAGAAGTACTCCAGTCGGATTTTATGGATGTTCGACAATTTTCGGAAGATAATAATGGAATAAAATATTTATTAGCAACTATCGACGTGTTTTCTAAATATGCGTATGTAATTCTGGTAAAAGACAAAAAACCCGAAACGATAAAAAAAGCATTTAAAAAAATATTTAGAAAAGTAATACCCAGGATGATACATACCGATAAAGGGAAAGAGTTTATGAATTCTGTTATTAAGGATTTATTTAAAAAACATCAAATAAATCATTATTATACTCATTCCGAAACGAAAGCGTCGGTCGTAGAACAGTTTAATAAAACTTATAATTTATCGTCTTATTACCTATCGAAATTCTAATAAATATATCGATAAATTAAACGATTTGGTGAATGCATATAATTATAATAAACATCAAACTATAGGAATGTCTCTGGCTGAGGTGAAACCTAAACACCATTTACAAATTTTTAATTGACATTACGGTAAAACGAAAACAAAAATAAAATATAAATATAAAATTAATGATAAAGATAGAATTTCTAAGAAACGTAAAACGTTTTTTAGAGGATATTTGGCAGGATGGAGTAAAGAGGTTCTCTATATAAAAAACCGATTTCCGACGACCCCTGTCACTTATGTGTTAAAAGATTACAACAACCAGACGATTACGGGTCGATTTTATAACGAAGAACTGCAGAAAGTCAAAAATGGATAGGTTTTATGTTACACTTATTAGTACGGCGAGTATGGACTATTTTCCGAAAAATACTCAACCGTCCTTCACATCGAAAATTAATCCACCAATAAATTTAATCGGGTCGTGGGAAGCGGCATTGTCCCAGATAATAATACCTCGTTCGTGGTTTAATATAACTAGCGAAAATAATACTTACAACATAATTTCTAAAGAGACGAAGTTGATTAAAGTGAAAACGAATGATTTGGTTACACTAATTCCGTTATATTCTAAAGAAGAGAACAAATCAAGTAATATATTCGAGACTATTACGAATAATTTAAAAGAATTAGGAAAGGATGGTCTTATTAAATTTTCTTATAACAAAGAAAATGGTATGGTGACAGTTCATCTCGCTCAAGATTGCGAATTACACATAAATCAAGATGCTCCTACATTTCTTTCTGCTCTAAATCTAGAGTATTTAAAACAACCTATTGTAAGAGGAAAAGATGAAAGGATTCAATATAATTCATCTTTTGCCGATTTTAAAGGAGAATTTATTACATTAATTGAAAAAAATAGATATATAGATAAAGTAAAAATCGAAAATGTCAAAAATACGACGCATATACCGATTGGATTATACGGACAAAGAGAATTTCTTAAATCATTTCAGACAATCAGTTTTAAATCGCTTTTCGATAAAAAGTTATTATTGAAAGTTCCACGAGAAACTACCGTAAAATTTAATAGTCAATTAAAAGATATATTAGGATTCGATCGATTAGAATATTCCGAAAGAGAATTTACGGGAACTAATCCCTTAGAATTAAATTCCGGAATAACAGAAATATTTGTATATTCTAATTTAATAGAATCGCATCACGTAGGCGATACTTCGGCTCTACTATTCCGAGTAATTCCGGTTATGGGAGAAAAAGATCAACAAATTGTTAAAATTTATAATACTCCGTTATTTTTCCCTCTTCGATCAAATTATATCGAGACTATAACCGTAGACATATGCACATCAACGGGTGAAAACGTCATATTTACTTCGGGAAAAACGCTTTTGGTATTGTGTTTTCGTCGAAAAAGTATATAAAATCGGATTCACTCAAGAATCGGTTATTGGATAAAATGAAGCTTAAACCGGAGGACTGTATTAGTTATTATCGTTCGCAGACAGGAGGATATCTCGATTTTATATTTTCTCACACCCCTTATGCTACTCCTCAATGGGGAAGAGGACTGTACTTTAAAAGTCGGTTGATTCAACGAGGATATTGATTTTTCAGGTCAATTTTTCGCGAAGCAATACTAATATTAAAACATGCGGGTTGATATATTGGAAAAAAAGCGTTAAATATAGCGAAAGATATCAGATCGGATATACTCACGGGAAAATCGTTAAAAGACTCGGCTCTATCGAGAATTAATCAAGCAGGTCGAGAAATAAAAGATGACGTCATTCAAAAAATTCAAACCGGATCGGGTAAAAAACGAAAACATCTAAGAAAAAGTGTAAAACGAAAGAATACTAAAAAGAAGAAAGTAGTAGATATTTTCTCCTAAAAAAATGGATCCTTTCTCCTGCCCGTGTTTAAAATCAGAACTAGATTTTTTTAAAACTATTCCGACCCAGTTGGCGATTTTAAATACTACCGAGGCTATTCTACATCCCATCGCTTCGATAACTAATCAGAAATGTCCTATAGAATTTCTAATCCCCGGCTCCGGAGAAAACTTAATAGATTTGAGCAGTATTTCGATTAATGCGCAAGTTACTGTTACTAAACAAAATGGAACTTCTACTCTCAATACCGATTTAGTAACACCCATGAATAATTTATTGCATTTGATGTTCTCTCAATGTTCTAAGATATTTAATGATAAAACTATATCTACGCACGTTAATTACCTATATAGAGCGATAATAGAAAATCTATTATTTTTCTCCGAAGAAGCGCAAAAAACCTATTTAACCAGCTCTTTCTTCTACAAAGACACCGCTGGATTTTTAAACGAAACCAACCCGATTAAAGACGCCAAGAATGAAGGATTAGTCACCAGATTTAAGTAAAGCAGCAGAAGCCAAGTATTAGATATATACGGACGATTTCATTTCGATTTTATTAATCAACCTACATTATTGATAAATGGCGTAGACGTTCGGATAAAATTGGAACGTTTGAAAGACGCTTTCGCTCTAATGGCGACGGCCGATAATTATCAGATTCGATTAAAGAATATTATGTTAAAAGTAAATAGAATAGAAGTAAGTCCTAGCATCTTAATTGGAATGGAAAAACCATTAGAAAATTCTGTAATTAAAATGCCTTATCAGCGAGTTAATATTAAAGTATTTACATTAAGTAAAGTGATTTTAAGTTCAAATATATCGAATGCTATAATCGGTCAAATCCCGAAAAGAATTATAATCGAATTGGTGCGAAATAACGCTTTTAATGGACAGATCGATTTAAATCTTTTCAATTTTGAAAATTTCGACTTAAACTATATTTCTGTTATAGAAAATTCGATTTTAATCCCACCCAATCCATACACTCCGGTCTTCGACACCAAATCTTACGCTCGAAGTTACGCAACATTATTTGAAGAAAATAGGGGGAATTCCTTACAGAAAATTCGCTAATATATCGTATTCCGACTACGCACAAGGATATATGTTCTACGTATTCGACCTAACTCCCGACCGCGCAGCATCCGAAAAACAATACCTCTGTGTTGACCTATGGAAATGTTAGTTTCGATTTAAAGTTCAAAAGACCTTTGCCAGAAATAGTTAACGTCATAAGATTCTTAGAATATCGTAATACAATAAAAATCGATCGATCGCGAAACATTTACGTCGACTACTAAACAACTAATGGATACGGTTATGCTCTGGAAACTGGTGTTAGGTGATTCCGAAATTAGCAAGACATTCGGTGGCGTTTATCCCTCGGATTTATTACCTCAAACAATCGGAAAGAATAGAAGCTTTATCGTTAATACGGAGAACAGCAAAAATCCCGGATGACACTGGATAGCTTTTTTTTCCGAAATTCAACTTGTTATTATTTTGACTCATACGGTCTACGGCCAAAAATCCTGAAAATTATAAAGTTCATAAGACAGAATTCCAAAGAGTTACGCTGGAATCGAAGAACGCTCCAAGGTCCATATAGCCCTACGTGCGGATACTTTTGCTTATTTTTTCTCTAGAAAATATCGAGAAACCAAGACTTAAAAATTCTTCAGCCTAATACTAAATATTTTAATGATAACTATGTAATCGCTTTTGTATGCAATAATTTTTGTTTTGGTAAAATACCACCAAATATATTCATTAAATATAACCAATGTAGCGTTAGTTTACTCAAATAAAATTTTTTTAAAATTTAAAAAATGTGTTTTTTAATTGAAACTATAAAAGATTAGTCGCTTTGTGTGGGAATCGGGTCACCTCAAATTCTTGACTTTGAATTAGGAGGCCTAACTTTGACCTAGAATGTAAAAAAATAGAGAGGGACAGATAAGACGTGACTTTGATGCCGTAGGCTAACATGGGGACTAGCGAAAGTGAATGCATATATTGATAAACCTAGAGTATAAATACTTTCACTTTTACCCCATTTTTTAAACCCAAAGATGAGATCTCTGTCGAATGTGACGATTTTAGAAACGAAATATTGTACGAAATATTCGGTAAATTTCGAAGATCGTCTATATACTGGCAATCATGTCGTAAACGAAAAATGGGATTCAGCACAAATTTTACAAAATTTTGAAGATGACAAGCGAAGAATTTGTTTTTTCACAAAGAAGTGTGGAGAATTTTAGACAGAAATGGTAATTATCTTTTTTATATTTTAGTAAAATTTTTTTACTTGTATTTTTTAAAAAGTATTTGCTAATTTTTCAAAAACACTAATTCCCACTCACGACATATACCACGTGCGTCCCAGAATTTCTATACCAATAAATATCCAATCAAAATTAACAATACAAGTTTTTAAAAAAGAATCTATTTATTTTGCTGGAAAAACATATTCAAAAATTTCGGATTTAAATGCATCGTTTCAAACAGAAGTAATCATATTCCAAGAATGCTTTAAAAAAATAATTATTATATTGGGAGAGAGAAAAATAATTTTATTTGAAGAATAGATGGTAAGTTTTTTCAAAAACTTTATATAAATTTTAAATAATAGATGTAAGAATATTCCACAAGATTTTTCGAGACAAAGAAAGATGAATGTCTAGGCATTAGCGCAATTTAAATTCTTTTAGTTTTTAATATTCAGAATAAATTTAAGCTTTCCTACGACTAACTTTTTTTAACTTTTTAATTCGCTTTTTTTTATAATTTCACTCTTAAACTTCTTACCTTCGCGGTTCTTATAGACGCGGTTGATAGCGATACATTGATTAATTATATCGATCGTCTCTTATATTTAAAACAATTGTAAGTCAAAAAGCAACAGTTACATTTAGACACCATGTCTAAGCATCTTTCTTTGTTTGACAATCTTCTTTGTTTCGAAAAAGAAGAACAACTAACGCCCTCTGCTTTTTTTTTGCGGATTTTCCTTACAATCTACTTTTAATTTCTAATTTAAACTATTTATAATAAAAATTTTTTTAAAAATAAATATACAACATAATATTTATTGTTTTTTTAGATACATTCAACGGAGATCTCATCAATTTTCTTTATTGTTAATATACCCCTTTTTTATTATAACTTTTTTTGTACTTATTTGATTTTAATTATTTGTAATAAAAAAAAATGTATTTCCCATTTTATTGTTAATGTAACTTTTTTATTACAACTTTTTTTTTGTTTTATTCCTAACGAATAAAAAAAAAAATTGATGTCATCGTGGTTGTCGATGTTTATTTAATTGTTGTCGCGACACATATTTGTCAACAGATGGAACCGGCTTACCAAAAAACTTATAAAAATAAAAATATATAAATATTAAAAAATAAAATAAAATATAAAAAAATATATAAATATAAAATAAAAAAATATTGATTCTCTTAAGATGACTTAACAAAAAAAAATCTTATATAAAAAGTATACTAATAAAAGAAAGAAAAAATTGATAAAAAAAATAATATATTGTAAAAGAATCGATAAAAACCAAATAGCACGATCCGAATAGCGACAGACAATTCGTGCTGTTATTTTTTTAAATCACCTTCGTAATTTCGAAGGAAAATCAAGTTTAATATTTTTGCTAACAGATGGCACCCTCAGTCTAACAAAAAAATTTAATATTTTGCCAACAGATGGACGGCAGCTTAACAAAAAAATACTTTTATATAAAAATATCTTAAATATTAAAGTTATATATATATATAATAATATTAATTCTCTTAAATAAAGAAAATATTGATTCTCTTAAGAGGTCTATATATAAACAAAAAATCTCTTAAAAATTATATATATATAAAAAAATATCGGCGAATTATTCTACAATCGCTTGTTATTGTAAAAACGCTCGCTCACATTTCACGGTGAAGTATATCCGAAGGGGCAACAAAAATGGGCGTGGTTTTAATGTCTACGAGAGCTTTTGAAATGCAAATATCATAGAATCGCTCGAACGATTCAATGGTTATTGCCATTTTTTGCCCCTGGTTGACGTCTTTTCCTCGGAATGTTGAGCGATACTATGATAAAAGTTATAAAGTCTTAAAAGTTTAACAAATTATCCCAGAGTCTCTCTTCTTTATACGATGGTTTGCGCTGTTTGTTATTTTTTTAATCGCCTTCGAAATTTCGAAGGAAAATGAAGTTTAATATTTTGCCAACAGATGGGCACGTTCGACTTAACAAAAAAAATTTAATATTTTGTCAACAGATGACACTGGCTTAACAAAAAAAAATATCTTAAATATTAAAGTTATATATATAAAATAATATTAATTCTCTTAAATAAAGAAAAAATATTGATTCTCTTAAGAGATCTATATATAAACAAAATCTTTTAAAAGAAATATCGTTTCTCTTAAGACTCGGCCACAATCGCTCGTTATTGTAAAAACGCTTGCTCACATTTTGCGGTGAAGTATATCCGAAGGGGCAACAAAAATGGGCGTGGTTTTAATGTCTATGAGAGCTTTTGGAATGCAAATATCGTAGAATCGCTCGAACGATTCAACAGTTATTGCCATTTTTAGCCCCTGGTCGACGTCTTTCCCTTGGAATGTTGAGCGATACTACGATAAAAGTTATAAAGTCTTAAAAGTTTAACAAATTATCCCAGAGTCTCTCTTCTTTATACTACTCACCCACATTCTGTGGTGATATTTATTATGGTAATAACTAGATCAAAGTGTGATACTGGCTCGGACATTGCCCGGGTTAACAAGGTCCGCGTTCGTGGGTTAGGCAGAGGCTCACGTTCGAAAAATAGGCCACAGTCTCCCTTGGTTACCGGTGGCGAAAGCAGCACCGGCCCAAGCATGGCTACTGCAATGCCCTCAACAGATGTGAGGAACCAACCCAGCCTTGGTGTTTCTCTGGCAATGCATCCACAGACCACAAAGGCTGGAAAACCACGCCAACGGATGAAATGGACAGTAGAAATGAACGAGTTTATCATCCTGTACTTACTACATGATCACAAAACTCGAAACAAACATGACAGCATACAGACAACAACTACACCATAGATTCACACAACAGTATCCTCATCTCACTGTCACCAAACAAAGGGTTGTTGATCAAAAAAGAACAATTATACACAACAACCTTATTCCACAAACAACACTTGAACTTATCAAACAACAGGTTGCTGATCAAATACATCAACAGACAGAAACATCTAACATTAATGAAGATCATGTAACCTGTCAGGATAATCTAGCAACAAGCATTGGTAATAACACACATACAACAAGTACCACTAATGATACTACAGACACTTCCTCATCCATCACTGATAACATAGACATGGATTTAGTTAATACGCTCTCACTTATATTTCAGGAAACACTCACTAAATATACAGGCACAGATCCCACACAACGACCACGAATTCCAAAAATCAACACGTCAAAAGAAGTAGGAAAAACACTAAATTACGTAAACACTCACTTACTACCACACTACATTCATTCAATTTCTACACTCGCAGACATTCATACATTAGTTTACGCTGGGGCAGTCACAGTAGTGACACACCATGGACTGAAAGTACAATCACAGACAAACACACAAAAAACAAAATTCTATCACAAGCCTGCCTGGCAGAGAAGAATAGAAATACAAATAAATGACATTAGACAGCAATTAGGCAGGCTGACACAATACGCTAAAAGCAACATAACACCCAAATTAAGGAAACAGCTCAAAAACATTTTCAAGAAAATAAAAACACACACAAAACATGAACATCACAACACACACATTACAGAATACATTGATACACTAAAACAAAAACTTCCTGCCAAAGCACGTCGACTCAAACGATACAAAACATGTACACTACAAAAACAACAAAATAAATTATTTACAAACAATGAAAAACTTTTTTACAGACACATTAATAACAAAGCAAACACTGATACACAGCACAGTGGCACACCAACAGAAGAAGAACTCACAACATATTGGTCTTCTCTTTGGTCCAGTGCTGTCACGCACAATGCTGATGCAGGCAGGATCGAGGAGGAGAACAGAAACTTACACAACATACCAACTATGCCCTGTGCTGAAATAAACATACATGATTTCCAATACACTGTTAACAGGGCACACAACTGGAAGACACCTGGTGTAGACAACATTCACAATTTCTGGTACAAAAAGTTTACATCACTGCACCAGGAACTAGCTAAACATCTAACACACACCATCATCAATCCACAAGACATGCCAAATTTTTTTATTCAGGGCATCACCTACAGGAAACCTAAAAACAACAATACCACAGACCCTACACAATACAGACCAATTACATGTCTTCCAACACTCTACAAATTATTGACATCCTGTATCGCAAACAAAATATACAAACATATTGAAGAACACGACATTCTAACGGAACAACAAAAAGGTTGCCGTAGAAATCACAGGGGATGCAAAGAACAGTTACTCATAGATTCAGTCATTCTACGGCAAGCACACAAACAACACAGAAACATACACATGGCATATATAGACTACAGAAAAGCATTCGACAGTGTTCCACACAGTTGGCTGCTACATATTCTACACATGTACAAAATACATCCATCACTCATTGCATTCTTTCAAAGCACTATGCAGCACTGGAGAACAACACTACATCTCAGGGTTAGTAACACTTCCATACAAACAAAGCAAATTTTTATTAGGCGAGGAATTTTTCAAGGAGATTCCTTGAATCCTCTCTGGTTCTGCCTAGCCCTGAACCCATTATCAAACATGTTAAACAACACCCAATATGGTTACAATATCAGACATGAAAAAACAACACAGTTTACACTGTCACATCTCATGTACATGGATGACATAAAACTTTATGCATCCACACAAAAACAACTTTATCAACTCCTACAAATCACACATTCATACACCAAGGACATACAAATGGAATTTGGCCTAGATAAATGCAAAACACTTCACATAGAAAAAGGAATCCTGAAGAAAGAAGATTTTGCACTTGGAAATGGAGACGTTATTGAATCCATGGAAGAGGGCGAGTTCTACAAGTATTTAGGATTCCAACAGGCCAAACTAACAGAACATGCACAAATAAAGCAAAGATTAATTAAAGAATACCAAAGTAGGTTAAATGCTATTCTCAGAACACAGTTAAATGCAAAACATACAGTCAAAGCAATAAACACATATGTCATTCCAGTACTTACATATTCTTTTGGAGTTATACATTGGACTCACACAGATCTTGAGCAACTCCAAAGGAAAACAAGAACTACACTTACTAAGCATAAACAACATCATCCTAAATCCGCCACAGAAAGATTAACCCTTCCACGTAAAGATGGCGGACGTGGCCTGATTGACATAGTTAACCTTCACTACAAACAAATACAGTCACTGCGAGAGTTTTTCTACAAAAAACAAGAAACATCACAATTACATAAAGCAGTAACTCTAGCAGACTCAAATAACACACCATTAAACTTACACTCACATCATATGCACACAACGCAACATATAAAAAGCACAGACACCATTAAGCAATTGTGGGCTCGAAAGGCACTCCATGGCAGGCATCCTTATGATCTGGCCCAGGATTTTGTTGACAAAACTGCATCAAACAGCTGGTTAACACGGGGATGCCTCTTTGGGGAGACGGAAGGATTCATGATCGCCATACAGGATCAGGTCATAAATACTAAAAACTACAGAAAACACATACTCAAAGATACAACACTCACAAATGACACATGCAGAAAATGTCATGTCATGCCAGAAACTATACAACACATCACTTCTGGTTGCAAGCTCTTGGCACAGACAGATTATCTACACAGACATAATCAAGTAGCAAATATAATACACCAAGAGCTTGTAAAGAAACACAAATTAGTAGACATCCACAACCCATACTACAAATACATTCCACAGACAGTATTGGAAAACAACACGCACAAAATGTACTACGACAGAGCCATAATCACAGATAAAACAATTTACCACAACAGACCAGACATCACACTCATTGACAAACACAATAAAATCACATACATTATAGACACATCCATTCCAAACACTCACAATATACAAAACGCATGTGCTGAAAAAATTAGCAAGTACACAGAACTCGCCCAAGAAATAAGGCATCTGTGGAGGATGGATAAGGTGCTTATTGTACCTGTTGTTCTCTCTTCTACAGGTGTCATACCACACACACTACACAAAAGCCTGGGCACATTACAATTGAATAGAAACATATACATCACACTACAGAAGGCCACTATATTGAATACATGTCATATTGTGAGAAAATTCCTGAATACAGACACACACACTGATACACTTTAATTTCTGTTTTGGTTACTCTGCCTTGACTTTGGTCCGGCATAGTACACAGCCACCGGTGTTAACCGAGTATATCTCATTTAACCCAACATAATAATAATCAGCGCAGAGCCCAAACGGTAAGGGGTTGATAGTTAAAATTTGGTACACAGTTAGGGTACGTCACGAGAACGCACACTAAGAAGGGATTTTTCGAAATTTCTCTCCACGGCAGGGAGGGACAGGATTAATAATCCCTTTTAATTTAGGAAAAGATGCATTTCGGGTGCAAGGACCTCTCATCAACTACCAAAAACATATTACAAACTTAGCATAAAAACAATTATAACTATAATATCAATACAAATGAATTTTTGATATATACAGTGCACTGTAATTACAATAGTTAATACAACCCATATTCTAAAGAACTAAAAACTGTCGAGCATAAAACTTTTTTATATTAATATGATATATTCCATTATTTTGGACCAGAAGATGTCTCATTTTCTCCCACATTTTCCGAATTCTGATAGACAGTTTCACTACTAATAATAAAATCTATTAAATAAATTAAAACCAAAAGGGAGGGAAACTAAAATGAACTTACAATTATTAAAATAATTGGTTTCCTGATCTTAAACGAAACAAATATACCAAATACATAAGACTGTGTGAAGCAACTGCTTTGTTACAATTTTCATTTTACAATGTGGTGTGACTACTCCCACATCTGTTCAGCATCTGTTTCAAGGTTATGTAAAAACGATGTCATTCCACCCACCATGTAGCTTGTCCAACGTTGTTATTAATTGTAAGGTCTTTCTGTATTTTCATAATTATTATGTGTTTTTTTTTTAATTGATTGTTTTCAGTCAGAATATTCTTGACACTATCTTTTAAAATTTCACAACCTTCGATAATATCTAAAGTTTTTAATTCTTTTCTTAACTTTTCAAAAAACACCGAAAACATATTCCATTTTATGACAGGATGTCTTAACAATTCCCGGTTGTCTATTTAATATCACATTTTCTCTTTTCTTTTTACTTGATTCTAACCATTTTAACAATAATGTTTTATGATAATTATTTAAGGTAAACATTGTTATTAAATTTTCTGTTTCCATTCCTTGATCAATTGGCATAGTTGTTCTGCCTTTAATTTTATTAATAAGCATCTAAAAAGTGTTTTTTTAAATATGTTTGATAACTTATTATACCTCGAATTTATTTCTTTTCGGCCCCTTGGTGTGATAAGCCCACCAAATTGTTAAAATCATATTTATTAGGTTATCTAACATTTTCTAACTTGAAGTCGAGAGCTAAAAGCGTCGGTTGTTATTATTAAGATTTAAATAGATGACCGGCACAATTGTATTGTTAAAGGAAAAATATGATGTACAGGAGCAGGCAATTGCTAATTTGAGGTGAAGAGCAATTCAAAATTGCAGCCAGGCTCGTGAGGATCTCACAAGTAATTAATCGTTTAATCCTTACTTTTTAATTAACTTCTAAGTTAATTCGTTGCTTTTCCATCATTTTGTCTCTGCTCAAATGAATATTAAATACAGTACACTCAACTTTTTAAATATAACAAATGACTTTTATCTTTATTCTAAAATAAATTTTTATAAATTATCCCTCGGTGTTCCTGGTGGCATCTGAGAGGCCAGACTCATTTTCAAAAGTTCATAACTATTTTAATATTTGCATTAGCAACTTAAGGTTATTAGTAGCTTCAGTTCTCTTCATGCGCTTGCGATCACCACAAAATGTTTAGTTTATCGCGCGATATCCTGCGAACAAGGCGTGTTTGAATAAGTGCCGGGCCTCACAGACCCCACCAGGCGCTCCGCGTTGCAAAAGTGTAAGTAATATTTTTTGTGTAAAATTCGTATTTTTGTGTTTGCTTGGTTTTTAACACGTTCACGTTGTCAGTAGATAAACGTTTAAGCAGCTACTGAGCGTCTGTAAAGAATGATCCAGATTTATTGGCATCGAACATGCGAAATTACTATGGCAAAAATGCCTGAATTCTCGATTTCAAATTTTAACTGAAGAAGATTAATTTTTATGCCTTAACAGATAATTATATTATGTGCCATTAAAATGAAGCCAAAATACTTAAATTATAATTTGATTACATCATGATTTCTAGAAAACAAAGTTAATATTTTTGTTGCAACAAAAAAGTTAATGTCTTTTATTATGTAGTCGTGTGAATAAATATTTCACGTAACTCAATGATTGTTCTATTTTAAATATGTCTTAATAAACCTATTATATACATATATTAACATAATATTGAAATTATCTTTACAAGCCATATAATGTAGTGATTTATTTTGGGGTCTCTGAGCCCCCACCAGGCGCTCAGTGGAAATTTCTTCACCAGGCACCCCGAGGGTTATTAGGGTTCACTAATTGCTAAAATATTTTTATTTATATGATACTAAATTCAACTTTCTTCTAATATAAAGATAAGTTTACGTTATTGCGTTTACTGTCTAGTGATCGATGCCTACAGCAAAATGACAATAATTTTACGTCATAGTCATCCTATTATCCTACGCAATGTTTTGCCAAAAAGTTAAAGAAAACACAGAATTTGTAGTTTGAATTTCTGCTACTCGTTAAGAATCCGAAACTGTATCTTGTAACATCTGTCAGGCCGGAAACTAGAAGTAATGGTACTACAGACCAACTGTTTATGGTAATTTGCTTCCACGTACAGTGTTTAGAAAATATGAAATGACTGGGCTTCGGCAATGAAAACAGAACAATAGTTTTATGCACAATATACATCAAAATATTATTACAAGAGGAAGAAGGCGATCAATGTTAAAACTTGGATGTGCGATCTATTGTTGTGTCAGATAATTTTCTTGCATTTAGTGCAAGACACTAAATGCAAGAACTGAATTAATTTATCAAACCACCATATCGTTTTTAAAAGATTTAAAAGATGATATAATTATTAAAAACAATTTTTTTTTGTTTTTATAAGATTCCAACTGCAAAGTTGGGCCGAATTGAACTTACTTTATATCTCCGAATTATAGAAGGATGGATAAGTACGAACAGAGGAAAATGGTTTATATTTGATGACTCACTGAAATTTTTACTTTATGTATATCCTATGAGAAAAGATTTTCTTAAAAAATCCAATTTGGTACCATGTAATGTGAATTTCAATGTATCTATAAACTTTTTTAAATAATGTCGGAGCAGGGTGGAATTTTTGGTCGGCGACAATGTGGTAACGAACTCGTGATGGTCAGTGAACTCTCAATGACAGAACAACTCCCGATGATGGTCGAACTCTGGAGACAGCCAACTGCCTTGTCATCATCGACTTTTCTCTTTTTATTTGGGGGCTTCTCCTTTTGTTCTCATGCTCATCTTTGGTTGTGTTAAGTTCTATGTCCAATGACGATTTTTTTCGTTAGGTTCCTGGTGACACATTCGTTATGATATCATTAAAAAGAAGTGAATCCAGGGTAAGATACAATCACAACTTCAATTTTTATTAAGCATTGAGAAAAAATATAATTTTTTCTATATTATATATAAAATTTAGGTGTTAATTTTTGTGAAAAATATAAATATTTGGTTGTTCAAAAATTTCTCTCTAGTCCGGGTTCACATAAAGTTATGCAATTTGATATGTTTTCTTATTTTTTTCTGCATAATTTTATTAACAAAGAATATCATAAATTGATATAAAAGCTGTCAACAAACATTTTCCACATCGTTCACTGTTAGAATAAAAACTAGAAGTTTTACTTAAAATGTACAACTGGAATATTGCAAATTTTCAATTGTTCTTTGTTTTCTTTTTAACATGAAATAAAAATCGTTCACATATAAGATGATAATCACTTATTTCAAAACCAGTGAATGAAAAAATAACACACTGACGAATAACAAATACCACTGAATACTGGTAAAATTCTGGTAGTTCATCGATGCTTTTTTCATCACCAAGAGACTAGACGAGGAGTGTCAAAAGTATTCCGTACAATCCATTTTCTGTTAGTATCGAGGTATTGTAAGTTTAGTGATTCATATTGATAACACAAACAAAAGTTTGTGAACAAAAAATAGTTTAAGTTAAGTTTTGTATGCAGTATTATTTCTTTAATATTGCGCTTTAAAGTGCAGATTCATGTATTTATGCTGTAATTATTTATTTTATAACATAGACTTATAAACATAACTTCTGCTAAGAATGTGGTGAAGAGTGGATCGTTTGCCAGAACTGCCTCAAATGAATTCATTATTCACATGCTATAGTGGATAGTGATGGCGAATTTGCTGTTCTCACTTGTAAATTTTTCCATTAATTAAAAGATATATAAATCAGTTATTATTTTAAAATATTTTCAAGCAAGGCTTCAAACTTCAATGTGCAATACAAATAATTTTAACAAATAATGTTTACATAAAGCAAAATAAATTACAGAACAATGTATTTTTATGTAATAAAAATAATAGAATACTGTTTTCCATGGAACAGAACATACCAAAGAGCTTGTTTTTATATCACAAATAACTACTGTTATTGTTCATTTTGTGCAGTTTTTAAAAAAAAATATTATGACGTCATGAAATTAAAATATAAATTGTTCATTTTCAAATGTCTGCGTATCCTTTACTGTTTTACAACTCTCAAAATCTTAATTCTTTCGCTTTGTCTTTTTTTCTCCTAAATACGAAAATAGAAAAGTTAATAATAATATCTTATAACTGATGAAAAACAATACAGTAATTACAATGTACGAGTAATAATTCATTAATTTTAAGTATTATAGAGAAACAATAAAATAATTGTGCAATTGTTAAGATTAACGTTATCGTTACCTATTCAAAACCGGTCCGTCTTGGTGTGACGAAAAGTACCTGAACGAAATAATCGATTTACAAAATTCTAATTTTTATCGAAGAAAACTCATTCTCTGCGGATCCAGTCTGAAAAACAATATGCACATTATTGGAACCTGGAGTCGAAGTTTGAGTGACCCGCCATTTCGATGCAGATACTGCAACAAAACTTTTAATACGTTAGCAGAGTTACAAAGTCACATTAATAGTGTACATAAAAATCCAGGTAACGAAATTCGTTCAGATGAATCACTGAAACACGAAGAATGCAGAAGAGCATACGGAGAACACCTTACCATACACCAAGACATTGTCCTATATGATTTATTTTCCGAAGTACGTACTGAAATATTAATTTTATATTTTTTCAATATGAACAAGTTTAAAATTATTATTAATTTTTACTAAATATTAAATTTATGTTTTATTACTTCCATAAAGTCCCGATTTATCGGGTAATGGTGTTCACGGGCCACGGTACTATGAATCCCAAAGAAATTTCGAAAATTACTTGAAACAATTTACAAGGGATTACATATATAACTTCTTCACATAAAAAGCAAATTTAGAGACATTTGATTTAAGACTGAATATACATCATTCTGCAACAAGCACAAAAATTGAATAAATAGTATTGAAAAAGCAATGAATAGCGAAATTCGGATTGTTAGTTAAAGATTAAACTAATTTAACTCACGAAATGAATTGAATTAATAGAAATATCAACAGGGCCGCTGGGTCGGCACCAAGTCAGTATATCATGTCAGGTCTGACACCATTATGCCTTAAAATTAAGAGACACAAATCGCGATGGCAGTTATGTTTCGTTTCACGCGCGAGCGGTCACTCAGTAGGCTGTCAAATGTAGGAGGTCCGAGAATCAGTTCGTCAGAAAGAAGTTTACACAAGTACAGATTTAACGTAAACATATACCCATTTATTTACATAGAATTATACATATATTTACAGCTATAAGTGGATAATTAAGATTTCAATATAGAGTGATTAGGACTATCGTAAGTGGTCCTTACCGCGAAGACAGGGAGAGTTTACATTCGATCGCATGCTGATAAATAGCTTGATTCGTTGAGTTGATTGTTCGACTAGTGGACCCTTGACCCAAATGGGTAAAATATTGAATAGTTCCATGAAGAACCGTAGATTGGCAGAGATGTTGGCACTAGCAGATGGAGAACAGGTAGATACTAGAAAGATTAGAAACTAGCGCAAATAATCGGTATTCCGTAGTGGCTGTTGGCGGCACAGAACTGGATAATGTCGGAGCAGGATGAAAGTTTTGGTCAGCGACGAGGTGGTAACGAACTCGTGATGGTCAGCGAACTCTCAATGACAGAACAACTCTCGATGTTAGACGAACTCTGGAGACAGGAAATTGCCTTGTCATCATCGACTTTTCTCTTTTATTTGGGGGCCTCTCCTTTTGTTCTCATGCCCGTCATTGGATGTGTTACGTTCTATGTCCAATGACGATTTTTGTCGTTAGACTCCTGGTGACACATTCGTTATGATATTTTTGAAAAGAAATGAATCTAGAGAAAGATACAATCACAACCTTCAATTTTTATTAAACGTTGGGAAGAAATATAATTTTTTCCATATTATATATAAAATTTAGGCATACTATTTTGAAAAATATAAATTTTTTGTTGTTCACAAATTTCTATCTAGTCCGGGTTCACACATAAAGTTATGCAATTTGATATGTTTTCTTATTTTTTTCTGCATAATTTTATTAAGAAAGAATATCATAAATGGATATAAAAGCTGTCAACAAACATTTTCCACAACGTTCACTGTTAAAAGAAAAACTTGAAGTTTTATTTAAAATGTACAACTGGAATATTGCAGATTTTCAATTGTTTTTTAATTATTCTTTTTAACATGAAATAAAAATTGTTCACATACAGAATGATAATCACTCATTTCAAAACCAGTGAATGAATAAATAACACTCGGACGAATAACAAATACCACTGAATACTAGTAAAATTCTGGTGTACAGTACATTCATGGTTTTGCCTCGCCAACAGGCTAGAGGAGGGGTGTCAAACTGGCAACCCGCGGGCAGCATGATGCTCCCGATGTGATTTTTCATGGCCCACGGTCATGATGCTCTGAAATTAAACAAAATAGCTTACAGATCAAAATTAACTAACTGCCATAATGAAGATTGTTCTCAGTCTTTAAATCCAGATGTTGGAAAACAAAGAGAAACACAGAACATGCAAGCTTGCAGTGAAAACAATTAATTTTAGTTTTATAAATATGCACTGTACATTAAATAAAATAAATATTTAAATAAAAGCAAAACTATGGCAATTATATATTGTTGAGTTGAATTCATTGAACTACATAATGTGTTTTAATTGCCCTATCTGTATTCCTGCATTCTCACTCCAAATTATAATTTTAACAAAAATTTGTAATTGTGATGAGGCCCGCGTGAGTGTTACCAGTTTCATTAATGGCCCGTTTTTTAAATGAGTTTGACACACCTGGACTGGACACATGCAGGCAGACACTGTGTTTTCCTCAGTGTCCAACAGCTAAGATTTCAATATAAAGTTCTCCCTGCAAGCATCCCAATTGTAGATCTTTTATGTGTAACGTTACTTTATTACATTAATACAATTTAATAGCATTTTCGTCTTTAGTTTAAAAAGAATTGTTTATAAGTGTAAAATATACTTGATTCATTAATAAAAAGTTTTTACAGGACCTTTTGGCAACATTTACAAAATCAGAAACTGGTCTCAATAATTCTGAGAGATGGATTTCAGAAAATAAAACAGAAGGATATTTTAAATTTATACCAAAAATTAAAGATAAAGATAAAATGAAAGTTGAAGGGCTCGAAAAGAAAGAGAACATTAAAGCAGGTGAAAAAAGAATCAAGCAGAAGGTCTTCAGGAATTCACTACTGAAAGTGTACATAGAAAACCTGAAATCCGCAAATTTTCAAACTAATTAGAAATTCTGAAATGTCACTTTTGCAAAATTTTCTAATTCAAGTGCTTTCATTTATTTTTGCTGCATCCATGTAATATGTTTTAAATTTGGTTAAACATTTTTTAAATTTAAAATGATAAAAATTGTAAAAAATGACATTTTCTCATAGTAATGAAATTCGTTTGAATTTGAATTTCTTCACTTTCTATTTTTATCGTTTATTTTTTGTAGTTTTCAACATATGAAAGTTTCAATAATAAATAGAAGATAACCATTGAAAATTTTATAAATAAAATCTACAATTGAAGTCAAATGTGAAATATTACATGAAATTCCTCACAGGAAAAGAACGAATATACTTTTACTTCAAATATATTGTTATTGTTTATGTGGGTGCGCCTGGAGGTGGACGGAGTCGCACCTCCCTTTCTGTCGGCTAACAGGTCAGTGAGACCTGCCCACGTCAAGATGGCGGGTCTGATT
Organism: Centruroides vittatus; assembly: GCF_030686945.1. NCBI lineage: Eukaryota > Metazoa > Arthropoda > Arachnida > Scorpiones > Buthidae > Centruroides > Centruroides vittatus. The sequence goes on from NW_027122000.1 coordinate 28,666, forward strand.
CGTTACGCGAGTGGAGGAAGTTGATGGGTCTGACGATAGAGCGGCGGCAGCGATACTCGAATAAACGACATTATCAACGAATAAAAGCAATAAAAATTTATTAATACTAAAGCTACCATTACAATAGGAGCAAGCTACCATCGCCTAATGTTCGGATACGCGAAGGGAGAGTTTACACGATTTTGGGGAGTCATACCTCGTATTCCGAATTGATCTTGGTGCCAGTTCAACGTATCCTTGGCAAGGTAATCCTTCATTCGACGTCGGGTTCCCTCGGGACTCGGGCCGCACACACACTGTCTAATCAACACTACGTAACTGACCCTTTTTCCCGCTCTTGTCGTCCCTTTTATCGTCTCAGGTCACGTTTTGCTTTTTCACCAACCAACGTTATTTGAGTGTTGTTCCTCATGATTCATGTTTTCTTTGTGGGAACCAAACAATAAAACATTTTATTGCTAGCGTTCGGTTCTGTCGGGTTAGAATTTTCACACCATCTTGGGCATTCAAAAATCGTACCTGTCCCTGAAGGGCAGGTTCGATTTTCTTAGGAGGATGGCTATATCGTGCACTTTCTCTCCCTACTTAGTGATTTACATGGCGATTTGAACAATTTATTTTTTCGCGACAATAAAATATTATTTGGGCGCGCGTTATAACAATTTGTGATGTTTGAACCGACACTTAGGGTTCGGTAAACAATAACGACGTTCCCGGAAATAAGGTCGTTTTCCCTGCTGGCACGTGGTGTCGACGTAGCTTCCTTTTGTCGCTGCGGTACGAGAGTGAAAGTTCAAGGTCTTGAGTGTTCGTTGTGTTTCCTTTGTGGAAGTGTGTTCGTTGGATGGTGTTACCTTGCTGGCTTGTTCGTTGGAGACAGAACTTGGACAGGAACTTGCTGGCTGGAGTATTCCGATGAGCGGTGACTTTCTATAGTTTGTTGTAGGGTAGTGGTGTCAGTACATTCTTACCTTTGGTGGGTAGTTGCAGTCTGAGGTGAGGGTTCTGTTAGGTGAAGCTATTGTCCTATTTGGTACTCACAAAAAGTTAATTATAAACAGTCATTTGAAATGAGAATTCCTTTTGTTCTCGGATAGAGGTATGTATTTTACAGATATACTTGGGTTCTACTCTCCCTCAGGCCAATAGAATGATAAATCTAACTTAATTCTAAATGGGAGAAGCTAATACTTTTTGTGTAATTCTAAGACTAGAAAAAATTTGAATAAACAAGATATTCTAGGCAATCTAATATAATATAATATAATATAATTTATAATATAATATGAAATATATTTTTATGCTTATGCAAAAGTCAAAGACTTCTTGATATAGGAGTCTAAGCAAAGGACCTTAAAATGGCAGAGTTAATAAGGTTGAACAATAGGACATTTGGTTGGTTGTGCTATATTGCGCTGAGGGGGTTGTTTCTCGGTAAGGTAGGGCATTTCCCGGAAGTGGAGCTTCGCTTTCGTGGAGAGGGATTTCTTCTGGTCTATTCTCTTGTGGTTGTGGTCGGACTGTCGGATTTTGTCATTGGCGGCGTATAATAAAACCGACAATATAGATAAAGCAAATAAACAATATTGCAGCCCAAAACAACTAGCAAGTGTGGTGATTAACATAGGTAGGATAGTGTTACGGGGGTTGATGTCATTTGCAACAAGTGGTGGAAGATCGTATTTGACGTTGGATAAGGGCCGATCTGCCAACTGGATATCGTAGTCTGTCAAGAATTTTAGCATCTCACGTTGGTCCTTCAGTTGGTTCTGTAGGAGTTGAATCTCCGTGTGATTGATAATATGGTCGATTTGTGGGACGACCAATTGGTGTGCCAACTGTAGTAATAAAGTTGACTGGCCTCGGATATGTGATGTGAGAATAACTCCTGGTAAATAGCCTGTTCACGCCTTTGGGATATTGATTATCTCGGTATTATTTAATTTGTTTGGTTGTAGATATGAAGGAGCCTTTTGATGCCTATCTGGGCACTTAATAGTTAAGGTGAGAGGCTCGGGAGTAGAATAAATCCATGCTCCTGGTTGATCTAACCTTTTAGAGATAGGCGTATAGTTACTGATGATCGGCCGATTGCATAGGTTGCTTTGACCTATAGCTCATTTCCGCAGAATAACGCGTATTCACAGCTTCGTTGAGGAATATTCAATAAACAGATTGCGAAAGGGAGAAAATGTATTAGCGTGTCGTGGTTAATTAAATTAACGATAAACTTATTAGATAAGCTATCTTCTTTACTTTCTGGGGTACCTTCCCGTTGGTGCCCTCATTTGTTTGGCGCCAGGAGCTTAAGGGAAAGAGGTCCGACTAATAGCGGAAGAAATAAACTGAGGTATTCGGCTACGATTACAAGTGGGCTGCGGCATAACCCACATTCTAGTGCCGGCCCTTGGCTTCGAAAGGCGTATGGAGGTGTAATCTCCTTTTCTCCTTCTGGTTCTGGTTTGGACGCTTCACTTTCGAACTAGGATTTTGCTTCCTCGCGTTTCTATTCTGGTTCCGTTTCATCGCTGGGATTAGATTGCTCTTCTGTTAGTGAAGGGAGTACGGACATTAATGCGTCTTCGACAGGTGATGTAACAGGTGGCTGGATGCTTGTGTCTGTGTTATCCTGTTGTATTCGGCGTCGCTTAGCCTTTCGATGAGCAGCGGTCTTTCCTCTCGCGCTTTGGATTTGTAGTTTCCGTCTCTCCTTCCCTTTGGCGGGAGGTATTCGTTCTGCTCGGGGATGTCTGACCAGATTTTCTCTCTTTCCTTGCGGTTCTTACGCCGCATTCTCTCCTCTGCGCGGCCGTCTAGGTGTGCAAAAATGTATTGTTTTCCCATTTGGTAGGATGACTTGATCATGAGCAAGATCTAAAATTAATCGTGCGGTTTCAATGAGGTCTCGGCCCAAGATTCCTTCACATGGGTCTGTAATATCGGCTAGTACGATGGCACATGGCATGGCATATTTCTTCCCCCGTAATTTAAACGTGGGCGTCGCTGATCCTATAGCGGTAATCGGCTCCCCTAAGCCGTTTCCTAATTTCTATGAGCCGTTCCCGAATTTTATGAGAGCTTTCCCCTTTCAATTTATTCGCTAAATCATTTGATATAAGCGCACGTTCTGCGCTGGTAATAACTTGCATTTTTACTGGAATATTGTTAATATAAACTAATATGATAGGTTCGTGCCTTGAGATAATTCTAGGTATTCCTATCCTGCCTTTCCACCTCGTCTCATTTTCATTGAACGAATCTGTTTGGAATGGAGAAAGGTTCCTACTTGATTCGGTATAGTGTCGCTTTTGCTTAGATACAGGATAAGGGGACCTACTACAGTAATTATACCGAGGTCACTGATCTTGGAGGCTTCGAATAATACCTGTCCATCTGTTTCGATTTTCTTCCATAGGTAGAGAGCTATCTGGATCAATTTCGCTTTCGTGTCTCCTTGGAGATTCTTTTCGTGGACACCTAGAAGGAGCGTCACCAATAGTGTCTCTGCGATCGCGGTGTTTCTGGTTCCTATAGTTTTGATCATTTGGACGGTTGCGTCTATGGCTAGTATTAACTGGGCGGTATCCTCTTTGCCGAAAAGGCGGGTTGTTATAATACCCTCGATTATTTTGCCTACCTGGAGGGGTTCTCGCATTATTTGCAATTGAGGTTCGGGTTAGACCTTCCACTCTGGCTTGAAGTTCTTGCATAGCCGACGTTAATTGAGCTATCTCGTCCTGTGAAGGGGAGTCTGTCCGCTCCTGATCTCTGACGGTTCGCATAGTTCTTCGAGGATGGGAGGTGAGCTGTTCGATCCTCTCCTCGCTGAAGGCGGCTTTGAGCGCCTCGTCAAAAGTTTCAGCCTCACGGCTCATTACCCTTCTGCGGATCCGTATATCTATTCCGTTAAGAAATTGCGCTTTTAACCATTCGTCTAACTCCTTCCTTTGAATGCGCTGAATAATAGCAGCTTCCGCGGAATCCGCTCTGGGCTCTGGCGTGATCTCGATTTCCATAGCGAGCGCTTGAAGCCGGGCGGCATATGCTTGTACGTCCTCGTCCTGTCTTTGTACGCAGGAATAGAATCGACTAAGCCTAAACGAAAAAGGTTTACGGTCGAACCGCGCAATCATTGATCGCTTGAATTCGTCAAAGTCGTCAACCTCTTTCATTCGTCGGTCTTTCCGGATGAATTCCCAAGCTATTCCGGTGAGTTTCAGTGGTTTGAAAATATATTTATACATAATAACTGAAAATAATACTTTTTTATATTAAAAACTAAGCTCAAATTAGATTTAACAAAAAATATAAATTAAATAAAATTTTATTTATTCAGTACCTTGCCAAATTATTAGATTCACTGAATAAAGTCATACTTTTTATACTTCTCTTTCTTATAATAATCTTTAAGAAATACGTATTTTTTGTTTTATTCTTACTTTCTATTATATTGCAAACACGTATAAAAAATTTTTTATATGGCAACACTAAATGTATGAAAAAATCACTTTCTACTAGAAAAAGACAGATGATAGAGTGTCTTATTAACGTATGGCAGTATAGTCCAATGATTAAAATAAAAATTTTTAAAAATGTATAAATTGTATTTAATTATTATGCCTTTGTGTCCTTTACAATACCTTAACTTTATCTATGTATACTTAGAACAATTATCAATTAACAGGACTTATTATACTGGAAATTATGGATGCAGATATTTAGTCATACTGATCAGAAATAATATTTTTTATTTAGTTCACCTGTACACATACACTTTAAGCTTGTGTTTTGGACTTGTTTGTCTCTTATCAGCAGGCATTCAAATAGCACTTTATTTTCTGTATTTCCGACCTTCTTTAAAAGTTCAAATATACTTATAATCCATATTAACCGAACAATTCGAATCGTATACATTCTGGGTTATTCTTTCTACTTAAACTATGATCATAGTTTAAGTAGGAATAATGTAAATTAGATTAATTTGTTTCCTACTATTAAAAAGTACAATTATAAAAGCATTTTAATTGAAATTTACCATCGATTCAAGAAAAACTTTATGAATAAGTCATAAAAAAATAATTACCCATACGCAATAACGAGTGACAGAATACGTCTATTAATTTTATAAGGTTAAATGGAATATTTTTACGTGCTTATATTAATTCTTGTTACGTCAAATAAATGTATGATGTAATTATCACAATTGCTAAATTTAAAACATTAGAAATAGGTTGGTAGATTCCGAATGGAGACGTTCCAAATAAACCGTTCAGGATACGAAACTACAAGGAACTGTTCCACACTGTGTTTACACAGTTCAACTCGGATCTATTAACTTGTTGTTCCTTTTGTATTGTTATAGATTTGATAAGATATTTTAGCTTGCCGTTGTCATGTTTATCAAGAAGCGTCAAGGAAATAAATCGGAGAAGAGTTTGCAGATTTTATGCAAGTCTACGTTACCCTCAGAGTCCCAAAAAATACATACGAGAAAGTTGTTGCAGATCGTACAAATGGTTCAAGAGTTAATAAGAGGAAGGTAAAAAGAGGAGGAATAGGCTTCCAGATTTCAAGGTAATATACATTTTTCTGAAAATCAGAGTTTAGCAAGAATAATTTGAATCAGACTGACCCAAAAGCTGAGAATAAAAAGATAAACATTCTATTATATATACGTAAAACCGAGGAAGATCGTCAAGTCAAACGGACTGTTTAGTTTTTCGACACAATATAACAGTTTCGAAAAACGTCTTAACTGTTCCGACAGAATCGAGTGGTTCAATTTTGGCAAAGAACTGTTTCGTTATAACAATTTCGCTGTCGAATCAGTTTTAACAGCTGTAGTTCCAAACCCACAACTGCATTTCTTATTTCTAAATACAAATAATTTGAGATCGTAATCTTTGACAAGAGGCTAATTTTCAATTTTTTGCTTCAGGTATTGTTTGAGAAAAATCTAGTCAGAGTATTTAGATAAAGCACATACCTGACTTTTAGAGTTTCGGAAAGGATATCACGAGATACAAACAGTAATACGGATTCGTAATATCTATGGGACAAATGCACCTAATCTTCGAAAATGTCAAATGTGATTTAATTTGTTCCCTTCTGGAAATTTTGAATTTAAAGGATACACAAAAGAAGGGTGGCGACGAAGAAAAATTACAGGAAGAATTTCTTAAGAATCGATGAATGGAAACTTGTAAACTTGCAACGAATATTGATATACAGTAAGCATCGATTATCCGACCCCCGATCAACCGTCACATCGGTTAACCCACCGCATTCCTAGTGGCAAATTCAAATGTCCGCTAGTGATATGGCGCTACAATATTTGGCTATGTGTTGGCTACATTAACATTATTTTGTTAAATTTTTTCGTGTTTTAGCTGGCAACATTGGCTCGACCATGAAAGGTAGGCCAGTATTTAAACAAGGCTTAATTTTCTATTTTCTTTATTTTTGTATTTATTTTGTGCAAAATAAAGAAATAATTTTTAACGATAGAATAGCGACGATTATTATTTTTAAAGAAATTTTGTTAGGCTTAACATCGATGAAAATTCAACGCGAAGTAGATTAATAACGATATACTGATATACTAATTACGTGGGATATACTAATAATGTATTTTTTCACACTTTTCGGTTATCCGTTTTTTCAGTTATCCGACCAACTTCAGTCCCCAATTGAGTCGGATAAGCGATGCTCTACTGTATTACAGACGTGAATTGTTGAAACATTTTATCCAACTGGGATTATTACAGTCCGTAAAGAAATTATAAACTCAAGTAAAAATTTTCTGTGTTTTAATTTCTTTTCATCCACAGTCAATTGTTACTATATGAGATGATTTTAATTAGTCTTAAGAATATATAATGAAATAAACAAGTCTTCGTATTGTATCATTTTAATAAACAATCAAAAATTTGAATTGTTATAATTTTTTGTTGTAAACAATTTATAAACTCAAGGGTGAAAACTCATTATTACCGTTGAATGGAACAATCCACTATGCATGTATTTATGTAAATTAGTATGTGTAACATTTTGGGTGAGTCTAAGAATTCGAACTAAAAAAGTGACAAAAATGCCAAGGAGAGTAACCTTAACTGAAAGTGAAATACGAAAAATCTATTTCTTTAAGGGAAAAGGATGGCCAACTCGTAAAATTGCTTCAAAACTTGGAAGATCTCAAACTGCAGTACCAAATGTACTTAAAAAGGGAGATAATTATAGCAAAATTAAACGTACAGGACGAAAACCAAGTCTGTAGCATCGTGATCATCGCTGCATTGCTAGTCTTGCAACAAATGAATCATTGTCTACTCGTGAGATAAGTGCAGTTTTACCAACTCCAGTGTCCCACCAAACTGTGTGGAAAAGCTTGAGAAAGAATAAAACAATAAACTTTATGAAAGTGAAGTCCAAACCAAAGGTAACGGAGTTACATCAGTCAACAAGGCTACAATGGGCAAAAGATCATGTTACCTGGACAACTGAATGGAGAAAAATAGTTTTCTCAGATGAGAAAAAGTTTAACCTGGATGGCCAAGCATATTATTGGCATGATACAAGATAGAATCCCAGGGTCAAATCCAGTAGACAACAAGGTGGAGGTTCAGTAATGATCTGGGCAGCAATCAGATATGAAGGGAAAACAGATTTGGCATTTATTAATGGGCGAATGAATTCTGAGACCAAGCTATGTTATATGAACATCTAATCCCATTTGGTCCTCTCATTGGTGGTCAAGACTGGATCTATCAACAGGACAATGCATCTGTTCACAAGTCAGCTAGTACTACAAAGTGGTTTTCACGTGAAAAAATTGAAGTTATGGTTTGGCCAGCATATAGTCCAGACCTTAATCCCATTGAAAACCTTTGGAGTCAACTTGTGGCATTAGTTTATCGCCATGGAAAACAATACAACACATCCGATGAGCTTAAACTTGCATTGTATAATGCCTGGGACAAAATTAAACTAAGTGACATTCAAAACCTGCTTGATTCAATGCTTAAACGAGTTGTGGAGGTAATTGAAAACAAGGTAGGGTCCACAAAGTATTAAAAACCTACTAAATCACCCTTGAGTTTATAAATTGTTTACAACAAAAAATTGTAACAATTCAAATTTTTGACTGTTTATTAAAATGATACAATACAAAGACTTGTTTTTTTCATTATATATTCTTAAGACTAATTCAAATCATCTCATATAGCAACAATTGACTGTGGATAAAAAAAAATTAAAACACAGAAAATTTTCACTTGAGTTTATAATTTCTTTACGGACTGTACAAAACATGATCATTGAATTTAGCAGGCATTAAAAAAATGTTTATCGAATGTAATTTTGTCTCATAAAGATAGACATTATTTGAGTTTGATTTTATTTTTAAATGAATTACTCATTTTATCATAATATATTTATGGCTGAAAAGATGAAAGAGAAAAAGAAATATTTGTTATTACCCTATAATTTTTTCTAACAGGTTGTGTGATTGCTTTTAGTCATGTACTAAGCGATTTTTTTCTCGAAGGTCTGTTCGAGTATCGAATTGATCGAGTTCGAAGTAGTTTGAGTATCGAGGTACCACTGTAGAGAGACACATGAAAATTGTATTGAAAACAACAGCTCTGGTATCTACTTAACTGTTATCGCGATCAAGAACAGTTCTACAATACTTTTCTATAAACAATTCGAAAATAAAGCAGATAATTGCTAACGAATATCCGGCTAGAAGAAGAGAGAAGGCTCCTAAAAGGTTTCTTAAATCCAATGCTTCAAATGTTCTTCTTATTTTCTTATTTTTGTACCGCATTTTTTCACTAGTTTGGCTTTTTACTCCGGTTTCGTACAATCGAGAAATCCTAGAAGAAAAAAAAGTTATTTTTATGATTTGAGTAGTAAATATAAGGAAAACAATGAAAATGAAGTATAGACTCGCGCATATGAATCACATATGACGAAGTAGAAACGTATCAACGGTGTACACTTAGTTTTTTCTTTAATTAGTAAAATATGACACTCACACACACACCACCATTATATTCTTTAGTATGAAGTTTCATAGAAAATATACAAAAAATGTTTGTATAAAAATTAAAATTCTTACTTACATAGAATCAAATTTGTTTTTTAATGGAAATCCCTTTCTCATAGCAAATGAATAAGACAAAGAGTTGAGTGCATCGTCAGAGATAAACCATTTTTCGTCATCTTTACTAATCCAGAGTTTTATAAGTATACCATACGAAATAAGTGCAATTCCGCCTTCTTTTGCACGTGGCATCATGTTCGTGTAACCGAAAAAGTTGTTGTTTGCGACAATATGATCTTTTAAATCTTTAAGGAATCCTTTATCAGAACTCTATAAAATTATGACAGTAAAATTTTCTATTACTATGCAACAATTTTTATTTTACAATGAATGTAAGAGATTATATTGACTAGAAATAATATATGAAGAAAAAATTACCATTATTAGTTCATTAACAGAAGTTGAATCATGCGTACCACAAGCAATCTTTCCATTCTTTATATAATCAAGTAATTCCAGAAATGTTTTAGGCACTGGCTCTAAAGTATGAGCAGTCAAGTGAGAAGTTAATGTTCCACTATAACTGAATGTTAATATTAGAATTGTCACTAAACAAGTTCCAACAGCGATTCTCGCAAATAATCGATTTATGTAGCTTAATTTAGATCCTGAATAATGAAAACATGAATGTGGTGTTTGAAATTAATACGTAAAAGGGTTATAAAGTATTTATACCTTGATTAGTAAAACAAGAAAACAAAAACCAAAAACTCGTTTTTATTGTCCAGCGACGTCCATTCGCATTTTCGTTTAATTGATAATTTATTATTGCAGGAAGAATTAACGTAATCAAAATAATGGTAATTGCTATTGCCAGCCAGACCTTTTATGAAAAAATATAAAATGAGTAATGATAATTAGAATATTTATACTTTCGTTCTGTTTGCTTTTAAGGCATGTTTTAAATCAGCACTGCAAAAAATTTATTATGTAATTTTCATTTTAATGCAATTAAATGAAAATTTATTTCAAAGATATTGGAATTTTCCATGCTTTGCCGAAAAGTAACGCCGTTAATTTCGCTTTCTTTTGAAGAAAAATAGAAAAATATTAATAATATAATAATGTAAAAAAAGAAAATGACAAGTAAAGTACTAACTTGAATTGAGAAAGATTTAAAAATTGCATTCCATCCTGGTTTTTTTTCTATCCGTTTAATAAAAAAGTTTATAGAAGTTATTCCAATAAAAGAGGAGTAGTCTACAACGTTCCGTGTTTCATGGGACATTTTAGTATAATAAGGATATATATCTGCTGTCTATAAAAAAGTTACCCTGATATAAAATCAAATTGAAATTACCTACATTCATAAATTAAATATCGATTCATGAATGTAGGTAATTTAAAAAATACAGATTTATTAGTGTATGTATTACTACAATGATAAATAAATTATACTATGATTTAAGGCAGTAACACACTACGCGAATTTTTCGTTCCAGACACTCTCGTGTAATCATAAAACTGGCTAATGGTACGAAAGACGTGCTTCGAGTATTTTGTCCTTATCTTCTTTAATAGTTTTGTTATAACGTAAATTGTTTCTAACGATTCAAGTAATGAAATTAACGTCTTCTACTATTAACCGTCGACGAGCGACTATTCTAAATTTTACTTTCCCAAAATGTTACTTACAACACAGGGAAAGTACAACGAGAGGTCAAAAATGACTCTAAGATAATTATACTTTTAAACTCAGCGGAGCTTAAAACGTCGTGGCCATTGAAATTCAAAATAATTCTGAAGTTTTTTCAGTATGTATAAATGTTAGTGTGTGCGTGGGTGATGATTTTATTTACCCTAAATTGGTAAAGTCCTTATGTTAGGACTTTTGTCCGTCTGTCCGAATTCCAATTCAGATGCGTATCACACGGAATATACAATAACTAGCAGGTAGGCCCGGCGTTGCTCGGACAAAAGTAACGATAGCGAAGATTAAGATTATTACATTATAGTCAACCTTACCCGTTTTCACAGAATGCAAGAATTGAATCCCCCTGTTTCTATACTAATTAGAGAATTGTTAGATGGGTCTAAAAATATGTTCGATTTCCCGAAAAAACGAAAAAAATCGCATCTGCGTCTTGCACGTCGATTTCTCTTAACAATTTCATTGTTACGTAACACTTCTATTGTTGATGGAAGTGTTAAGACATAATCCTGTCCCTCTTCCCCGTGGAGAGAAATTTCGAAAAATTCCTTCTTAGTGTGCGTCCTCGTGACGTATCCTAACTGTGTACCAAATTTCAACTTTCAACCCCTTACCGTTTGGGCTCTGCACTGATTATTATTATTATTATTATTATCAACTCGACTCGATTATACATATAGATTATTGGATTTCAATGTGAAAAATTGTAGACTTGAAAATTTTGACTGTTGGCTTTTACATATCTGTAAAAGTTAGTCTGTCTTCCTGCAATCTCGAGAAAGTCGATAGATACATAAAAGTTTGTTCCATATCTAGAAACCTTAGGTAGAATAACTGTACAAAAACTATAAGTTTGGAATGAATTACGGCACTTGTGCAGTTTAGGGGTACGGCTATTTGAGAGGTTTTCTTCCATAAATTTGATCATTTCTAGACTAATTTGACTCAATCATGTCCAAAACACGTATAATTTGTTGGAAATTAGCGATATAAAATAGGCTACAAACAAAATATTGTTCGAATACTTACCGAGTGTACCCGTTCGAAGACGCCATTGCTTAAGTTTGTTTTCGTCGCGGTGCGGCACATCGGAAGGCAAACGTGTACGAAGAGTCACGTGACATGTGTCGGAGCTATTCGGTCACGTGACTACTCATCTCTGACTTGTTCCTAATAACTTACTCTTTTTGCGAAGAATTCGCTGAACTTTGGAGGCATCACGTGATAGATCATGATATACTATACTATTTTTATTGTAATTAGAAACGATTTATTATTATTTTTGACTATATGAAACAACAAAGGTAAAACCGTTCGTTAACGACGACAATTCTATCATGATGTACAGTACATTATGATAATAAATATTAGTCAGATGTAACGTGAAGTGTTTAATGTCTTGTTTTAAATCAATATAACTCAATTTTGCTTAAGATATGAAAGAGATTAGGCCATTTAAAAGCAGAGTAGAATTATTAGTTATTTATCGAATTATCATACGTTATATGTTGATTTTAATCCATATTTAAAATGAAATGATGTTTTAATATTTCTGTTAACGATGTCTCCAAAGTTCAGCAAATTCTTCCGCAAAGAATTTATTAGGAAAACGTCAGAGATGAGAAGTCACGTGACACTCTTCGTGCGTGTCCGCCTTTTGATGTGCCGCTCTGTGACGAAAGCAAGCTTAAGCAATGGCGTCTTCGAACGGATACACTTGGTAAGTATTCCGACAATATTTTGTTTGTAGCATATTTTATATTGCAAATTTCCAACAAATTATACGTGTTTTAGACATTATTGAGACAAATTAGTCTAGAAATGATTAATTTTATGGAAGAAAACCTCTCAAATAGCCGAACCCCTTAAATTGCACAAGTGCCTGAATTACTTTAAGTTACTTCGATTCAAAATTTTTATCTAAACGAAGTTAGAGAGATGGCTGACATTACTCTATTGCTAACAGGAAAAGTATGTACAGAGGAAAACGTCACAAAAAATTGAGAACATTGTGACGAAAAGTTCAGGCCAGCACTGTGACAATGTCACAATAAATAATCGTCGTAAGAATTAGTTTGGTTTATTTTATTACTGCAACGTGACACGTGAGCGATCTGCCGGGAAAATTCATTACAAAAAACCTTTTATGGTAAGCTGGACCCTATTTAGGTGAAGAAAACCCGGAAAACTCTGTGGCCAGCCCGTTGGCCATGCCCAACGCACGACTAATTAACAGAGTTCGGTAATTTTATAAACTTGACCACTGGAGGACGGTAATTAGAATTAAAAAAGTACCGTTCAGAAATGAAAACCCCGAGTCGTTTGATGTGGAAAACCAAATACTTATAGACTTTTCACAGTGTAACACTTTCCACTACAGGCGAGCGATGTGCTACCCTTTACAATAATGATATCGCGTGTATACTTCTCAAATATCATAGTGAAGATCCTTACGTAATCCGTTACGATCTTTACGATGATCCGTCTCGAGTTGGTTTTTACGACTCGAGAATGTCCGTACGATGGTTCGAGGAAAGCTACACCTCCACACTCAGTCCAGTGAATATTTACAGTTTATTTACAAAACAAATATTTACAGGATGTACAAGTTCGACAACATTACATACACTATGCAACAAAGATGTGGTATCTCACGTCGGCTTGTCTATTGGGGACTGTTAGACTTCGGGGAACTCAGGTCGCTTTTCGGAGGTGGCTCAACCGCGTGGCCGTCCGATCTCTGCACTAACCCTTCTCAGAGGAATTCCTAAGAGGAGAACGCTCTCTCTACACCTCAAGGGCTTCCCTAGTGTCAGAGACTACCACGTATCCGGTGTCTCGCCCTTCTCCCCGTTCCTCTCGCCACTCTTACAATTTAAGGGATTCCACGGCGACCACTTGCGACCAATCGGGTCCTTCCTTTCCCCTTGGAGCTTCCAAAGACGTCCGCCCTATTTTCGACGACGTAGCTTACAGTCGCGTCCGTCCCTTGTTTACATTTTTTTCCAAGCCGACCGACACGTGGCAAACACATTGACCCCTAAACGGAGACGCTACTCCTTTGTTCTTCCCGGCCGTTTATAGCCCCAACGCCAGGTGGGAACAATTATCTCGGTCGCGTGGCTTTTCGACCCGCTACGCTAAAAGCGGACTTTTACAATCATTGTCTCAGTAGTTAAGTGAATATAATATGTATATATATTTAAGTTATATTTTTTTATAAGAATTATATTTAGCTTATTATTTTGTTAAATTTTTGCCAATATATGGCGCTGTGTGTAAACCAGCAAATCAAATGGAGAAAAGAAATTTTTTGACTTACATAAATCCACTAGATATTTTCAGGTGGAATTACGACATTATTTAAGTTAAGGGTATATAAACGTAACTGCCGAGTTTCATAGCAATTGGCCGAACGGCCTAGGAGTATATAGCGAACAAAAATGCAATCAAACAAACATTATCATTTATATATATAGATAAAATTAAGCTTTTGTAATACAATTAATAAGAATTTTTAATAAAATTAAAATCGTCACTGCACCTTATATTCTTCAACTTAGTTTATACTAACAGATACAGAATAAAGTGTTATAAAAATGGGGGTGAATAGTTGTGTATGATTTGTTTCCTTCAGAAAAATTTATGCTTGTGAAAAAACGATATGTCAGCACATCGAATAGCAATTAAACAATATACCATCATTTCTCACCTTGTTAGCCAACTGACCAAGAATTCCAATATATGTTCCATTTATGTATGATCTTGCAGGCCAATCCAGCATTGGTTCAACTATTTCATATCTGTAAAAGTACGGTATTTTTATATTTAGATGTTATAGTCAATTATAAAAGAATTATTTTAGAATTAAAAATTATATAATAAAAATTATAAGATTGCGCAGGGGTTTCTTATGGATATACTAATTAGATTCTTGAGCAACACTTCGCAACGCTTAGCGCTGTCCAATGGATATGTTTTGAAGTAGCTTCTATAGAAAATACAGCTGTTTTCCACTGTATACTTTTATATAAAAACAAAATTCAAACCCAGCATATTTTGTTATACGTTGAAGCTATACTCACGAAGAAATTATCTGCAGCTGGTTTATATCGAACCATTTCTATTAGGTTTTTGCAATCTTCTGTATTCAGTCTTGACACATATCACATATTACATATTATAATTTAGAATTTGCCATAGTATTAGAAAATATGAATTTGTTCTAACGTTCGCAAAGCGTTGAAAGGCGTAAATATAACATCAAATTGGGATAAATTTACTGTAATGTAACGACGAATACAAGCTAAATGCAATAATATAGATGTCTCTATATTCTAAAAGTATGCAGTAGTTAGTAACGAACAAATAAATTATTGACTTATTACGAAAACGTCTCTCTTTTTAATTTTTTTTTTTCCAACTGTGTGCATAGGTAGTGTCTACCTATGCACACAGTTGTAAGGAACTTTATCATCACTCTTTGTCTACCCAGTTGTGAAGTAAAAAAGAAAAAAGCACAATAAATATGCTAAAACATTTAATAAGCCAGAATGAGTGATTGTAAAATATCTCGAGTACAAACGACGTTCTCACTTCACCAGTTAAAAATACAGTAGAGCATCGATTATCCGACCCCCGATTAACCGACTTATCGGTTAACCGACCGCGTTCTAGTCGGCAAATTCAAATGTCCGCTAGTGAAGTGGCGCTACAATATTTGGTTATGTCTTGGCTACTTTAATATTATTTTTGTTAAATTTTTGCATGTTTTAGCTGGCAGCACTGGCTCAATCATGAAAGGGAGGCTAGTATTTAAACCAGGCCTAATACACTATACTAATAATGTATTTTTTCATACTTTTCGGTTATCCGACTTTTCAGTTATCCGACCAACCCTAGTCACCGATTAAGTCGGATAATCGATGCTTTACTGTATTGATTTTCTTTGATATGAAGTTCTGCAATAAGAAGATAAAAAGTAGCAAGAGGAATGAAGTTATAAGTGAATTTAAAAGGAAAGATTTAAAATTATTAGAAAGAGAGGTGAGTTCGAAAACTGATCCAATAAAATCTTTCCTCTGTTTGTACTCACCTGAATTTTAATTTCTTTCGAATAATATCGAAAAGTTTATGGTTTCGAATAATTTCGTCGTGCGGAGTATTTTTATACTTGGATTCCTAATAAAAATATTGAAAGTTGTAAAAATAACCAATAAATAACAAGAATTTTACAATAATATTTTTCATACCACCGCTACCTTCACCACGTAAGAATCGTCTTCGTCACCTGAAATAATGTATCAGTTATTATTATTCGAAAAACTAAAATAAATTATATTTCAAGAGTATAAATATTATATTTATTCAGCGGAGTTCTTGATAAATCTGAATGTGTTTTTTTTCTGTAATCGAAGTTGAAAGCAACCGCCCTTGTATTAAACATTATTTTTTCTAAATATGCACAATTTTATCTGTAAACGTTTTAGCGTGGTGTTTACATTTCCTGTTGTTTTATGTACTGTACAGTACATAACAAACGAAGTATTAGAATCGTGTGAAATTTGACCTCTTCTAAATTCTCTACATTTTTTTCGCAAACTTCGACGTTTTGATACGTTCATAACCAAAAATTCTAAAAGAAAAAAGACATTTCGTGGATTTCGCTTACGAGGCAGATCAGGCAGAGATGCACCCGGTAGAGTTTATAAACTCTTTGAAAACAGTAGGATAACCACCTCCTACTTAAAGAGCGTAAGGTTGGAACAACAAAAAAGCTTTTGAGAATTTTTGACTCGGCACGGTTATGCAATAGAACGAGAGTGATCTTTGTCCCGAAAGCTCGAGCAATTTTTTATTTTTTGCAGTTTTATTTTTATTAATACGCAGGTGAATAAATGCAGATTTTAGTTACTAGGATTATTGTTTTTATCATCGTCTCTGAATTCACACAGTACATCCTGAAAAACAAGAGCATTGCTGGGCACAGAGAGCAAATATTATATGTACTTAAATTACCAAAGATATCACTGTTTTACCATAAGTGTCATTGTGACCTTACTTTGCTGTTTATCCATCTAGCTTATTTTGAGTGCACTCAAGCTATTAGCTGCAATTGTTATGTTCAAGAATAAATCTCGCTTACAATTTATTACTATATCATCAAATATAACAGTCTGCAAGTTGACAAGAATAATGCACAGCCGTACATGTAAATAGTAAATACCAAGTCTATAAAACAAAAATTATATTCATATAGTGACCACACAAAAGACCAAAAGAGAGTCAATTTGGCCAAAGTGTTTGTATCCCATATTTTATAGCATGAAATGCTATTATTGATCTATAAGTTCAGTCATTAGTAAACCAGTCGAGTTCCTGTTCCGTAGCAAACTGCAATAACATATTTAATTTTAAATAGTATCTCTCAAAAGATAGATTAAAAAGTAATGTCATGCAATAAATAAATTAAGTTTGAATAAAAATATCAAATTGGATAAAATCCAATTTTTTGAATAATTTAACAAACGTCAAATTAATTTTTGAAAACGACAGACAAAGGTACAGGACACGAAATGTCACTAGCAAATATATTAAAGAAATTTATTTTAACAAAAACACTAAGAAAAAACGTAATTTTTTCTCTTAATTAAATTTTATAATTAAAATTTATAATTAGAATTGTAAATTTGGAAAATAAACAATATTTCATTTTATATGCGTAATGTTAACCTTATAACAACCCAGAATAAGTGGAAACGGGTACAGACATAACTAAGTTGAAGGGGATATTTATGTCACAGATCGATTAAAATGGAAGAGTGTATCGAAATAATCGATTCATTACTATTTCTATCATTACTATTTGATTCTTCGATTCATCAATCGATTCATTACTATATAATAGTATTTTCATTACTATTATTGTCACAGTTTCATAAAATCTCACATAATATCCCATTGGAAAACATCAACTTTTGCAGATAACTCCAAGATTTTATAATCAAAATCACAAAACTCAAATAATAATCTGACTACACTGCTGTCGATAAGTCGAACAAAAACAATAAACGATGATATCTTACGAAAATATAACAAAAAGTAATTAGTGACCGGGATTTAAATAATTTGCCCTTTAAATTTACACTTTATTTTAAATATGTAATATATTTCCTCAATTATTTCTTAGAAAGTTCATAATCTATTTCATTTTCTAAAGACAACATTTTGTACTATTGTAATTTTTATTAACCAAAGATCTTTGAAAAGATCAAAAGCACATAAATGCCACTTAAGTGATAGGTAAATATAATATAAAGTTGGTACAAAAATAAACGTTTATATGCAACGATTTAACACACAAATTTCAATTGTAATAATTACGATATATTTTTCTACTGTGTTTATTGCATATGTTAATGTGAAACATATATTGAAATTGAATAAAAGAAATCAAAATAGAAAATGACCAGCAAATACAACGAACCATATTTAGAAGAAGTACACCAATATTGTGGAAAAAGATATAATAATGCTATGCCAAGTAACTTACACGGAAAAATTCACTTGATAAAATTTTTATAATGTAAATAACGATACTTTACTTTGAAAATGAAAACGTTCCGAAAATAAATTAGAAAATTGGGATTCTTGTGAATTGTGTCATTTTATAATAGCAATATAAAATAATTTTTCGCATATTTTTATAAATTAAAGTCTAGTTAATTTACAGGTTATTTATAACTGTAAACTATACAACTTTATTCTATAAAATTGATATTAGAAATTATTTTAAAAGTTTTATGTAAGCTATATCATGTAGCTTAGGAAAAGTGAAAATTGCTTCACTGATTACTTCAAACCTTTATTATTAAAATAAATAATGTAAATAGCCTACAATAATTTGCGAGTAAACATAATTGAAAAAGTATTTTTATTTTACTCACCTTCTTCTATGTTTCCTTTTGTAACAGAAACGAAGTTAACTATTATTAACATATAAAATATTCCTTTCTTCATTCTTGTTCCGATGAATTCACTCAAACGTTACGATGATTTTATTGGCTTTACGATTACGTTTCGTGTTTGCGTGAAACAAAGGTACTGTGTTAGACAGAATGAATGCCGATTAAAGGAAACTAATCAGAATGCGTTCACAGAGTAATAGTCAAATCTTTTAAATTTTTTCTTTATTACCGGTGGATAGTTAATTAAAATTCACTGTACAGAAAAAAAAATAGGAAATAAATAAAACACGCTTCAACTTTTCGCTTGGTATTCCTGCTGGTTCGATTTTAGTCGCACGTACTTAGGAAAAGCTAACTTTCAGATTAATAAATTCCGAACACAATGTTAAAAACAATTAAATAAAATTCTGCTCACTTTGAAACAGTATGCATAGATTGCCGCGATTTTTCTCATTGGTTTATCAGCCGACCGGTATATTAACTTGTGTGAAGTAAATGACTTGTATTTTTTCGAAATCATTATATTTTTTGACGATTCTAGACTATTTTTCGTTTTGGAAGATTGATAAATTAACCTAATAAACATAAATGCAAATAGTATAAATGTAAACAATCCCTTTAGACAAACAATATTATTTTGAATCGCCGTATTTTACATTATATATTTTGGTCTGTTGAGACAAAATTTGGACACCGTTGTCTCCAGGCATTTGTTATAAACTTTGAGAAAGGAAGGTGACAAGTTGCTATACAGATTTCATAATTAGATTCTACTGACTCACCACAGTCGAGACCTTGCTGCACCTGGGCCCTTAGTCTCGTGTTTTTCGTGTTGTACTCGAATTGACGTCGTTGAACTCGCTCGTGTTACTATGACTCACATAATCGGTAGTCTCGAGTTAGATCCAACAAGCGAACTCGAAAGACGAGCGGAAGAAGGCCAATCAACTTCACTGTAACAAGTTGTAAATAAATCAACGTGAATTAGTCTACACTGTTATAGTTAAAAGTTTTGTCTTAGAGCAATATAGTACGCAGAAACAAAATGGAAACGTCTAATGTTTTATTTTTAAAAATAAGCAAAAAGAACAAAAAGATATATTAGTAACATATGTAGAAAATAATAAGAAAGTGAACAGTGAAAAGTTCGACAAGGAATTTACAAGAAAAAGACAATTCGGTTTGTGGAGAGAATTAGTTGAAAAATTAACTGTGTATTGGAGCTAAAAAATCTGTTGTGTAATGGAAAAAGTATTTTAATTTAATCTCTTCTTCATATCGTTTTCTTCCTTCATCTATTTCTTAAATTGTTTTGTTTATTAAGATTATTTATTAATCAGAACTTAACACTTCTGATAAATAAATAATCTTAATATAGTGTCTATGCTCTTAATAATTTATACATATAATTTACTATTATATTAATTCTCTTTTTCGATGAATTAGATACTTCTTTTTATTTTTGGGAAAATTCGCTGTATAAATTTATCAATTATGAATTAAAATTCTATTATTAGTGTTGACACGAAAATAAATAGCATCTACTCGTGGTCGAAAAATTCATTACCTTCTTCAACAACTCTTACTCGAGACTACCGATTTCACGTCAGAGTGAGATGGTACCACGTGACACCTTCAACACGTTGGGAGTAGTAACACGAAAAACTCAACACTAAGGACCCTGGGTGAGAAAGACATCAGTGAAAAAAAAAATTAGAATTTACGTCAGTAAAAATTCCTAAACATATAAAAACTTAATTAATAGTTATTGTATTAGCAATTTACTTTTAACTCTTAACAGTGAGGGACGATTATAATCGTCCAAGGCAATCGTGTGGCAGTGGTGAGGGACGACTATACTCGCTAAATTCTTTTGGGGTATTGCCAAAAACTAGCCAAAAACTACCGCAAAAAAGAAATTCACATAAAAAATGAATTATGTAACAATAAAAAAAGACTTTTCTTTACTAGACAGAACTGTTTACAAAATCTTTTTCCGAAACAATAATGAGAAAAAACGCTTGAAAATATACTTTAAAAATTTCCCACATTTCTTCTCCACAACGTCAGTAAAAATTCCTAAACATATAAAAACTTAATTAATAGTTATTGTATTAGCAATTTACTTTTAATAACTTATATTTATTAATGAAGTTAAATAAGATGTTTACAAATACTATTAAGTACAAACATTGGGGATAACTTTAACGTTTAAAACCTGAATTCGTTCAAAGTGTCACATTAATGATTAAATTAACTCAATAAAATAAGAAATATTATTTCACAAATAAAATCTTAAAATACGGCGACAATGCCAAGCTGCAAAGTTTCATCTTTGTATGTAAGAAAATCTCATGATATTTAGTTCATGAAAGTTTGTATACAGTTAATTGTGGATGCCAGCCCACCTGTCTTGATTTTCATTTATTTTTCGTTTAGATTTGTTTGTATTTTATGTTCACACTCAAGAAAAAGAAGAAACGCATTTAATTAAACAAAATCATTAAAACATTTAAAGACAAATATACAATAATTATAATTATGAATACTTCACATGTCAATTTTGTTAATTTGATCTTTGATTTGGTTATGCCAGAACGAATTTCATTATTTTAATGCTGCGTGAACAATTTTGTTCTCTACGTCGTTTTCTGTTATTTTTCAAAGAATTGGTTAATCGAAATTTATTCGATAAGTTTAATTTTATCCAAATCAATATTTCTATATAAGGATTATTTAATTCTATGCACATCAATACTTTTTCATTTGTCTACTCTCAGATGAAATATAGAAAATAAATGTATTACATTTCTTATTAAACAGAAGATCGAAATGTCTACCAAAAACTCACTTACAGATCAATAGGAGAAATTAAATTCTTTAGTGTCTTAATACGTTGCACGTACATTAATTTGGCCGACGTTAGAACATGTTGTTTACAAGAATACATAAACTGTATTTTTTTAAACCCAATAAGAAAATTTTTTGAAGTGAAGTTTAACACAAATATTCAAATAATAAAGTAATATTTAATAATAAATTTTACTAAATAATGATATGTTATATTACAAATGTAATACAAGTACTTGAGTTTGTTGTTTATTTTATTTTTTGTAGTGTTAGGTTTTACTTGTCCTTCGTTGTGGCATGCTGCATACAACATATAAACTGACACTAATGTTGCATCTGGTAGTGTACACTTTTGCAAACGTTACTTAACTTAAAAATAATAAAATATTAAATATTTAATTTACTTTATTACTCATTCTGTCCCATAATAATAGTAGCAAACGAATATTTAAACGGGAATTATTGGAAAATACGGATATAAGTTATGTTTTAGCGCAAAATTGTGAAGCTTCAATCAAAATCGATTTTTCAGGACATCTGTGATTTGTTTTGACACATTTTTCAATTGTTTAATTCAACCTAATTATTACAAATTATAAGTATTTTTCTAATTTCATCCGCTGATCGAAATTAATTGTTTTATTTCAGTTGAATATCAACCGATTATAAAGGTAAGATGAAAAAAAAGAGTTTTCAAGGAAAGATCGAGTTGCGATTGTTCAATTCTTGATGAATCCTGAGAAAAACGAAAAGTTGCAAATAGGTGCCATTACGTTAGCTGCAAAACAATTTGAGTCTAACAGAACGATTATATCGAAAATTTGGAAACATTCTTCTGAAAATAATTATCAAGGTGATTCTTACGCTAATATTGATTCTTTCAATAAAGAAAAATGTGGACGTAAACGCAAAGATTATGGAGAAAAAATTGGTAGAAGCAGTGACCATAGCCTTTGATAATATTTCTCCCGAAATACTAGATACAACAAGTTATGCTGGAAGCAATGAAGTTATGCTGTCACTTCAACAAGTTATGCTGGAAATAATAAAGAACGATGGCTCTAATAATTTTAAGCTCACTCAAATAGGGAAAGTAAAGTTTCGAAGCCAACAGATCCTACCTACAAGTTTATAATGCAGTAATGAAATTATTAAAACATCCAGAAACTATGTGAACACTCAAAATGAGAATTAGGAGTAATATTTTTAATTCGTTGTTTAATTTAATTTACTTTTTCGATAATAAATGTTGCGTTTTATATTTTTTTTGTCTTTATCCTACTATTATTTTGGGACAGAGGGTGTATTATTTTAACAAAGAAAAATATTTAAGAAAACATCATATCTTTTTCTAAATTAATTCTTTCTTCGTTATTACTCATTGATTCGTCACTAGAAAATGATTTTGCTGAAAACTCATTCGACTGAACGTTGAACAAATTTATGATGATCTTTTAGAAACTAATTGATTTTCGGATTTCGAAATATGTTACGGATATTCTTATAGTAATTGTTCACCTGATGAATCATTGTATCCAGTACTTCATTTCATGATCGAAGGATTCATTTTTAATTTCTTGAATTAATTTTAGATTTTCATATTTGTTGTCTTTATTTGTCTAAATTGGCGTTGTGAGATTCTGAAAGGGCACAAGTAATAAATTTAAATTATTTTAAAAAGTTAAAATGATATAATATTTCGATATTCTTATCAAACCTAAAAATCAAAGAGAACAAGGAACAAATGTTTTCTGTGTTGACAGTCAGGTCCCGAGAGAGATTTTTATCTCCCATGACTAAAGGGCTGACTAAACCAAAAAGATTCATTATGACTCCCAGTCAGATGATCTTAATTCTTAATCTCCATTGGAGGAGAAAAAAATATAAAAGAGGGATACGCGCTAAAATTCGAGTACATCGCACATCATTGTATCCTCTTTTATTTTAACTTTGTGCCATAGCTCCTCATACAAGTAACTTCGCTCCAAAGGATAGAAAGGTTTACAAGTCAAGAATAATATGGAGGTATTATAATCAGTATTTTGTAAACTCTCTCTCGATCTCACAGTTAGGGACTTAGTCTTTAAGGTTGAATCATAGCTAGATTTTAGTCAGTTAGCCCAATTGTAATCTTGTTAATTTTATTTATTAAATTAGTTATTGTTTTACAGTAGAGACTCGTTAATCGGAACCCAGGTAATCGGAATCGCGGTAATCGGCACGATTTTCAGTCGGACTGTGTCGTGCTGAATCGAACGTTTTTGATACTAAATTTACTTCTAAAGTATAATTTTCATGTTTTTATATTCTTCAATATATTTATTTTGTTTGTACAAAATGCAGAAATAATTTTTAACGATACGATAGCCTCGATTATTATTATAAAAATTTTCGTTAGGCTTAAAATCGAGGAAAATTCAACACGAAGCGACACGCAACGGAGAAAAATTTGAACATCGGACAGGTTATTATTTTTATTCCTACATAATCGGAAATCGATAATGTACGAATAAATACAGTATTAAGAAATACAGTAATTAAGAAATACACCAATTATGAAATACAGTAGAGAACCGAAAATCGGTTCTCTACTGTATTTCTTAATTGGGACTTGGTTCAAATTCTTTACGGACACCTATCACTTACCTTTGCACTCCCCATTCGAAATAATTTAACACTCCTTTCAGATATTTTAATAGTGGTAAATTGCGAGTTGGTACGCGAGATTAAACTAAATTCTATCCTAACTGGTGTCAGTCCTGTCAAGATTAGGATTTATCGATCTTAATCTAATCTAAACTTTTAACTATAAGCCATTCTCAGACATTGAAATCGTGTTTAACAACCCGTGCCGAATGAGTAGTTTTATAGAGTTCCCCCTGTAGCCCGGCTGCTCACAGCGTTAATTCACGTGTGAGAATCGCAAGTTTAAAAGGGGAACATTCTCATCCCGGTGAACAAGCTCAGCAAAGCGCCCATTTGGCACCGGGATGAGAAAGTTCAGTTCGTAGCCCGCATGTTCCGGGATTAAGACAAAAGACAGATGTGTTATATTTTATTACCGCTTCATTATTATTGCTACAAAATGTAAGAAGTATCTATGAAATGTTTTAAGGGATGTGCAGAGTAGAATAAGAAAAGGTGAAAGAGGGAAATCAACAAACTAAATGGTGGAGACATGTAAGGAACAGATTCTGGTATCAAAAATTGTCCAAAATTGGCCGAAAGAACAATGATACAAATAGATGAAAAGATCAAAAATATAGAAGGTATTGAATTTTATAGCAGGAATGCGTCAAATTGTATGGTTGCTGTGGATCATAGGTTTAATTGGAAATGTAAAGAAGTTCGGAAATACAAATTTTAAACTGTCGTTAAAGGCTTGCTGAGGAGGGACAAACAAGTCCGAAAGTTTAAAGTGTATGTGTTCAGGTGAACTAAATAAAAAACATTATTTTTCATCTGTAAGACTAAATATCTGCATCGATATTTTCAAGTATAATAAGCTGTTAATATATAAAAAGTACTAGTATACAAATTAAATTTAAATTAAGATAGAAAGGACACAAAGGCATAATAATTAAAAATTACAAATACGTAAAAATTCTGGCCGAACAGTGCTAATTTTATTAAATTTTTCCTGTCATATATCTATCCCTTTGTACCTTCCAGTTTTTCTCTGCTTCCTCTACTATAATATAGAAAATTTAAATTAATAGACTTGTATTCGGAATTCAAATAAAGAACGTATATTCTAAATACTAAGTCTATATATCGATTTTACTAGACCTACCTGTTATTTGAAATTTTGCACCTACAAGCATCCCTAAACGTTGTTTAAATACATTGTCTTTATACATGACACTGATGTGATCAAACGAATTCAATAAACTCCTTTATTTCATTTATTTTTCGTTTTTTCGAGACTGTCACAATTGTAGGGTTAACCGTCATTACCGCCATTAGTAGAATAAAAACCCTGTGTCTACTTTGACGTCACAGAAAAGACTTCTCTTTATTGGAAGAATTTTGGCGTAAAAATTTTACGGCGTAAAAAAGTAGAAACATGCTCTACTTTATTTTCAGTTACGTTTCAGTTAAAATTTAAAAAAAAAATTACGCTTTCTGTCTTATGCTAGATTTTAGAATTTTACGCATGTGTTCCTCGCCTAAGTGTATGAAAGTCTTCACTCCTGTACCCAGTATATTACGAGTCTTAGCCGTACTTCCTCATTATGTTTTGTACCAGCTAACGATTCAATAATTTTGTAAAATCTTTGACGCAACGATTTTTGTAATTTGTTAAGTAAATACTCTTTTTTCTGTAGATAATGTTTCAATCATTAGTTATTGTAGTTTTCGAGTATTAATCTAATCGATTGTTTTACTTGTTATCATTTTATGTATAGATTTTACTATATAGTCGTTTCAATAATTATATTTGATTACTTTATTTTAGTGTCAGTTTGCCTAACTCCATCGTCTACCCCACGTAGACTAAACTTCCTCTTACCTACTTACTTTAGGTATTTTCTAACAGGTGTTAGGAGCCTAACGTTATAAGCCAGGGGTGGCGAACCTATGACACGCGGGTCAGACACTGACCCTCGCAGACTTTTTAAATGACCCACGCGTTGACTTTTATAAACTTATTTTTTATATCATAAAAGAGAGAACAGACAATCAAAAATATTTTAAAAATAAAGTATTGAGCTTACATTAGCGTCCGCCACTTATTTTTAGCAGTTTTTTTTTTTTTTTATATGGCAAGCAGCCTATCGTCTGAACACAGGTGGGTCCAATTGACAAAGTCGGCGCTTCCTTTGTTTTCTCTCTGTTTACAAGTCAACACCTTACAAGTACAGTAAAGAGTCGTTTATCCGAACATCGGTTATCCGAACGCTTTCCAGTCAGACAGTGTCGTGCTGAATTTTTTGATACTAGATTTACTTCTAAAGTATAATTTTTATGTTTTTATATTTTTCAATATATTTATTTTGTTTGTACAAAATAAAAAAATAACTTTTAACAATACAATAGCCTCGATTATTAGTATAAAAATTTTCGTTTGGCTTAAAATCGACGAAAATTCAACACGAAGCGACACGCAACGGAGAAAAATTTCAACATGAAACGACACGCAACAGAGAAAAATTTCAACATCGGATTGGTTAATATATTTTTTCGTACATAATCGGTTATCCGAAAAAACCAGTTATCTGAACAACCCTAGTTCCCAATTGATTCGGATAAACGACTCTCTGCTGTAGTATATTTCCTGACGCAGTGAGTCCAATTGACAAGGTCGCGCTTCTTTTGTTCCCTCTCTGGACCAATACTTTACAGATATTTCCAAGTGGACATTAGCTAGCTGATTTTTTATTGTGTCACAGCACCCTGGGGCCACGTGCTAACATAGCTGGTACAGTACCTGGTGTATCAAGACAGTGCTCCGTTTATCCATCGTGTTTTCTTTGGATATTCTATGCTTTAATAGGCGTATTATACATCGTTGGAAAGAGCGTGAAACGAGGAAACTGAGAGTTTTAAATGTTTTTAAATCGGCCGAGCGGTTTAGAAGTTATGTGCATCCGAAGTTTTCGACATTGGTCGGGCCCCATCGGGCCTCACGGTGTGCCTCCTAACTGTTATTTTGTTGGATTTATATAGCATTAACGATTATCTTTAATGTCTGAAAATTTGATCTATTTCGGTCAATCGGTTACCGAGATATTAAGGTAAAAAATAGTACCGTTAACAAAGCACTATAAGTCACCACGTCGTCGCCGTAGCCGTTAAACGACTAGGTTTACGAGGCTTCGGTTTTCGCTCTTTTTGCGTAATTTTATGCGGAAGCATAACGGTCGTTTTCTTGTTTGCTGTTATTGTCGAGGTTTTGTCTGGGTTAGTTTTCTTTAACGTCCTACTGCTTAGCTTATCGGCGCAATTTTGTTATTTCGGATACCTACTAGTGCGGTGTCATCTCTCGTGAACTATCGTCTTGGGCTTTTACCTCCGTTTGGCTAGGCACAAAGAATTCTGTGATCGGCAGGATTTTGCGTGTTTTATTTTGTTCTAGCCGGACGGCTGTGTCAGCTAAACGGCTACTATGGACTAAGGACTCACTGCTGCTGTTTTTATTCGCTCGTTTTAAAGATATTTCTACGTTTAGAACTACTGCTTGTGTATTTATCGTGGATACTCAAGGAATACAGGAATTTTAGGGATAGCGTCAATGCAATCTTGAGTGATCTCACGGACTACTGTACTGGTAATAATAAAAACAAACTTGGTACTAAGGAGAGTAGACGTGTTATTACCGAACACTTCACTCGGGTCATGGACTTGGTGGCTGATACGTTAAAGGTTAACTATCTTCCTAAAGTGCTTGAGAAGAAATTGGCCGCATTAGCCATAAGAGAATATCTTAACACACAGGCATCCACTGGCTGAAAGAATCCGGAATTCGCTTAAGACGACCAATTGTGAATTCAGTATTACTTGGATTAGATCCCATCAAGGGGTTGTTGGAAATGATAGAGCGGACTTGTTGGCAAAGGAGGCCACCAATGACGAGACTCTCCAAATATCTTATGATGTGCTTAGCCTGCGGACGCTTAGTCGATTGCTTTGGACCGACTCGCTTCAAGATTGGCAGGCCCGTTGGGACAACTATGCCCATCATACTGCTTACAACTTTATTCCTGACTTGCATCATTTTCTTGATAACAAGTGGTACCATCCAAACTATTATATCAGCCAAATCTTGACAAACCACGGTAAATATATGGCATACCTTGCTCGTTTTACTCACAGGTCTTCTAACTTGTGTCAGATCTGCCAGGTGGAGGATGGTGCGATCCACTATGTTTTTCACTGCGTCATGTTCGACAGGGAAAGGCATGATCTAAAGCTCTTGCTGCAAGAGGCAGGAGTCGGATGGCCGTACCACCCATCGGATATTTGGCATAGCGGGAATGTTTATAACGCTTTTCAAAAGTTGGCCAAACATATAAATCATGTTACTCATAATACTATCTTTAACTGATTTAATTTATTTTATTTTTTAATACAGGTATTAAAAAATATAGAAACATACTTTCAAGATGTACCATCATATAATATGTAAATTTTATATTATTGGGTTAATGTTACCCTAGGTCACAAAATGGCGGCGGCTGGATTTTTTCCCCATCCTGGCGACCGCGGTGGGGAAAAATTTTTTCCCTAGAGTCATGACGTCGACGCCTTGGAGAATTTTTCCCCGTTCGGTTTCATACCTGAGTTCGACGTTGGCGAGTGTCCTGTAACCTCGAAACGGCGACTTTCGTGTGTGTAAATTTGGGACGGTAGAGGGAGCTTTTTCGTGACGTCGTGCGAGAGTAATATCGGCGGGTAATTCGTAGTGGTTTTACGAACGAATATGCAAATGCTTGATCTGTGACGTGAATTCTGTTCATTTCGATTCAATTTTATGCAAATTGCCTACCAGTTGGAAACGCCTGCTGCTGTGTTACAGTTCGGTTGAACAGTCGTATTTCTTTTCATAACGATTTATCGGTTTCGAAATAACTATTAGCGCTTAATATTTGTTATTATTACTTCCTGTATTTGTAAGTATTCCTATTTCTTTTATTGTAATATTTCGCTAAGCGTTAGAAAAACCTCTAATTAGAAATTAAGGAAAGGCTTTGTTTTTTTTACCTACATCCCAACCTCCCCTCTTTTAGTTTATTACAAATTGTTCGGAAATGAGTGATTTAGTCGATTTGCTTTCCAACGACGAATTTTGGTCGAAATGCACCTGCCGTGATTTTTACAAGTTGATGGAAGGCGAATTTTTGGAGTTAGGTGTACCTCCTCTTATCGATAGCGCATTTAAATTTGCTGCGAAATTAGGAATACAGCCGACCGAGGCCATTTGCATTTATTGTGATTCCCTATGCAAATTATACTACCGGAGTAATAGAGAAAGCTGTTTCCTGCGATGCACGAAGTGCAGTACAATGACTTCAGCCTTCGAAGGTACATTTAAAAGTAAATTTGGTCGCATTTCCTGGGGTAACATTCTGTCGTTTATATGGAACTATCTTTGTCTGGAATGTACTGCGACGACCTCTGCGATTGCGGCAGGCATATCTAGAAAGGCGGGTGTCGATTGGTCCAATCACATAAGGTTGGTAATGCTTATTGCTATGAGTAATATGTCATCATTTAAAATCGGAGGGCCAAATAAAACAGTGGAGATTGACGAGACTGTCATATGTAAGAGAAAGTACGAGAGAGGGCGTATATTAAAAAGCACGAAATGGGTGGTTGGCGGAATCTGCCGGGAAGACAAGAATTGCTTCGTATGTCAGGTTAACGACAGATCAGAAAATACTTTGAATTGGATCGTGTATAAATACGTAAATTCAGGCAGCACTATAATAACGGACGAATGGAAAGGATACATGCATATTGACGACATCGAAGGGGTAGCAGTCGAACATAGGACAGTAAATCATTCGAAAAATTTCGTCGATCCCAAAACAGGAGATCATACTCAGAATATCGAACGCCTCTGGGGCTATTTAAAAAACAAGAAACACCTGCCAAAACACTATACTAGTGATCTATCTGACTCGTACATGTACTTATTTATGTATAAGAAATTCTTGAATTGGCCCTCCAGGAAACCAGGCAAGAGATTTCAAATTTTTGCTCAACACTTACGCAACATCTATCCTGGCAGTGGAAAAGTGCCGATTTGGCGCGAGCCCGAAACCGTTCATTCGGCGCCCGCGGCGATTACGAAGCAGAAAGGAAACAAGAAACAAGAAGAAGGGAAAGATGCCAAAAAGCAGGAAAGTGCTTCCACATCAAAAGAAGGAAAACGCCAATCGACAAATAAAACAGCGGCCGAAGGAAAAAGAACAGGGAAGAAAAGAAATGCACCGAAAGAAAATCTGGAGGTTAGCGAAACTGGGAAAAACTTGGATCGGACAGGAAAGAAACAAAGGAAGAAGTAGCCAACGTTCATCGGAAAGTGAGTAAAAAATTACTTTTTCGCTTTTTTTAATTTGTTATATTTCGGATAAAATCCGCGTATACTGTCGAGCTATTCAAGATGGCGGCCGGTCACGTGGCCATCTTAAATCGAGGGAAAAATTTTTTCCCCGTCGCAGTCTCCAACGTAGGGAAAAAATCCAGCTGCCGCCATTTTGTGACCTAGGGTAACATTAACCTATTATTGTATTCCACTTTACATGATATTCAATATTGTAGGGAAACCTACCATAATTTGTATTCTTTGACAGCACTAAAGAGGAGTTGGGAACATAAGCCAACCCGAAATGCATTTGAATAAAAATTCTGTAAATAAATCGTAAACTTCCTAACCATTGCTGTATGATCGTCTACCAAAATCAATTTTTTGGATTACAATACGGTACACACTGAATTAGAATATACAGCAACCATACTTACTACGGTAAGAAGTACTTGATAAAATTTAAGATTTAAACTTTAGAAAATAGCCTCATGGTGCCACTTCTACAACAATTTTTTAGATAATCTATCCATAGTGACCATTCGTTCTATTATTCAATCGAAGGTAACGATCCCGTTATTTAGTGTTTCCGCTCATCTAACTATCTTACTATACATACAATTCATCTTTGTTTTATCAATGTGGAATTAAGAAATGGCTTTATCAACGGCTGCAGAATCAGCATCACCACGTCACTAATCAAAACAATACTAAGGTGACTACTCTAAAGGAAAACTGCAAGGAAATTCTTTTAAAGACAATAGGGTGTTTACTCACAATGTAATTTTATAAAGAAAGATTTTAATATATAGGCTTAAATCTGTTTATATATGTGTAAGTGAATTCTCTATAACTCCTTCTTTTTTCATCAATTACAGATGAAATTTTGTTTTGTTTCTCTTTATGTTACAAAAGATAGTATAAACTACTTAATTTGTAAAAATATTAGCAACTCTTGAATTTCTTGAAATTTCCACTTTTTCAATTCTTCAATTTTTATTTTCTTATAAAAAGTATTCTGTCGTGCTTGACAGGGAGAATTTCTAGTAACAGTATTCGAATTTTTCATGGCGCTGCATTTTCACAAAATGGCTGCTTTATCTGGGCTTCTTGTAACTAGTCAACATAAAATGAACCATATATTATAGTCCGATATAATGATATATGCTGCTTGTAGCTGTTTATCGAGAAATTTATAAGAGAACAATTATTGCTAGCGGGACACGTCATTACATATGATATTATAGAAACAAATGAGAGAAATCGTTCTATACAATTGTTCTCTTTGTGTTAAAAAGCATTAGCTTTGACATTTGTCCAATCAGAGACATATTTACAAGCAAGCCCTCGAGTTTGAAGGGGCCTCAAAAATTTCTACATAAAAAATTGAAGTCAAATATTCTAATAAATTTCTTTTTTACGAACCAACAAAATATACTTTAAATACTACGCAAAATAAAAAGTAGTTAATATGTTTATGTTAATTCTTTTCTTTTTATGGTTGACTTCTAAAAATGTGATGGGTTTGTAAGGGGCCTCGAAATGCTTAAATCCGACCCTGTGTCCCACACAAAATTACTAGCATTTTAAACACTGAGGAAAAATCTTTTACAATTGACAGCATAACTTGTTCATATAAAGCTGAACAATCGGGAACTTTTTGCTAATTCCTAATAGTCTTTCTGTAGATTATATTTATGAGCTCTGCATCTGTTTTTAATGTGAAAATAGACGAAAACTTATATTGGAATTCAATTTGAAAAGCAACAGAAAGCTTTGTTTTTTCTGTTGCTATTCATCTTTACTGTTGACAATACACAAGAATGATTCAAACGACTCAGATAAAATAGTTCTGTTTTTAAACACCATTGGGCGAGCATCTAGTGAAAAATGTGGATAAGTAGCAAGGTTGAGGCCGAAGTTTTAAACGCGAAAACATGTATGTCGGACGTTCGGCGCCGGTTTCCTCTAAGCCTAGAAATTTGATAATGGCATTTGGAATGTCGTGCATGATTCCACTGACATTCCAAACGCCATTGTCAAACTTGCAAGCTTACAGGAAAGCGGCGCTGAACGTCTGACGTACACGTTTTCGCGTTGAAAACTTCGACCTCAACCTCGCTAGTAACTAATTTGATCAAACTCATTTATGATGCCTTAAACAAGTAAAGTAACTGTAGAAATGTGTTTGGACTAATTATACCACGTCCGTACGAGCATGTTGACGAAAACTTTTTATATCTACATAATCTAAATTTTAAAATCACTACGATAAATTGTAATTTAACTAAATATACATGTTACAGTCAAAACCCGTTTTGGGTTAGAACGCGTTTTAACTAATTTATACTGGATGTCTTTGTTAAAACCAGTTTTGTCTAATTAAAACTAGTTTTAACTCAAATTCATTTTTGACTAACAATAAATACTAGTTTTAACTAGAAAAGCGGGTTTTGTCTACTTAATTTACTGCTGTACATGTTATGATTTTAGATAAAACTAGTTTTAACTTTTAACATTAGTTAAAAGTTAAAACTATTTCTATCTAAGTTAACATATTCTATGTAGCTAATAATTGTCGGTATAACACATAATATAAACTGGTAACGAGAGTGTCTACACAACCGTTACTAGAGGGAGCTGATATCACTGAGCGACAAATTTAACAATACTTTCACTGATTACCGTCAGTGGTGATAGTCAGCGGGTTCGCACAGGTTCGGCCGAACCCGTTGTTAAAATTTTCAGTTTTCCGAACCTTGTTAAACACACGGAACATTTCTCAGTGGTTTTATTTTAAAAAATAAATATATTAAAATATACGTATTATACTCTGTAATACTACTAAACTAGAGCCTTATACCTAGCTCGCACCAAGCATTTCAATCTAGATTGTGAGCAAGGTCGGGGACTATGTCTTGGTGCGGTCTCTCTCGACCGAAACGAGGTTTAATCGCGATCGATTCAAGAGAGTTCTTGAAACTAGATGCAGTCATAAGAGAGATCCCACAATCTCACACGCGCGAGATAATACAAGATGGCTGTGGAACACTTGTCGGGCTATGGACAGCGAAATAAAAAGAATATTGTATTACGAGATGATGACATCTGTCTATTATGAGCAGTGCCATTCGGGGTAAAAAATTTCTCTGCCTAAAAAATAAGGTCGACAGCAGTAATATACTATTGTTACCTGGTCATCGCCCAGGGCCCCTTACGTTTCAAATACGCCACTGATTATTAGATATATCGCAAGAAAGGTATTGTATTTATTTCTAACCAAAACTTCCATTTCGTTTGTCGATGATTGTCAGGGAAAAATTTTCTGCTAGCGAACCCTTTGTTAACTATTTCGAATATCACCACTGATTACCGTATACACGTTTTGAGTGAACCCTCTACATATACTTATACTATGGTTACAGTTTCTGTTGTTTCGAGTTGTACAACTGAAATTTTGGTAAGAAGTTTTATTTAATTCATTTCAGAGATAATGATTTTTACATAAATTTTATAAGAAAATAAAAATGGAATAAGTTTATTTTGTGTGTTATATCTAACCCGTTAGGGGTTTTCTTTTTAAACCCTACAGCAGTACTTCTAAAATTGAATAACGCGTATCGATGAAGGAATACGCGGAATTAATTTGTAATGCGTATTAATTCTATTTTAAAATGAACAAATTCACGAATTTTGCTTACTTTTTATTGAATCAATGTAGCAAATTAGGTGTGAAATGAAACGTCCTAATCTCCAGATGTGACAGTATTTGTATTTAACAACGTGAATTTCAGTGACGCTGTTATTCGTAAACAAAATGTTAGAAATTTTGAACTTATCGTTCGTTTAACTTTATACGTTGAAATTATTTTATGTTCATTAAGGTTCCTTTAATTATTCTATAAAATTTTTGTAGGAGAGAAATAAAGTGGATGTAAAAAAGTCGAGTGTCTAGTATCAACATTTCATGGAGTCAAAATGTAATTTAAAGTAGGAGTTTCGACACAGAGAAAATTGAATATATTATTTATTATCTTAATTTGCATGCAAATCGTAATTATTAATAAAATAAATTTTACACAAACGTTTAAATTATAATTTCTGTTAGCCAGTTATTAACAGTGTCTGCTCTTTGTGTATAACCTATAACCCTTTTCTGGTAGGGTCGTTTTACCTCCCAGGAGGTCCTTGTTATAGCTTTAGGATATTTTCAATTATCTCAACTATTGTTTGGAAACTCAACAATTATACTTATTGTTTGGGAAGTCTCATTAACTCCTTTAGGCGTGTGGAGTTTTAAAAGTTCACTTGGCGCATTATATGCGTGAGATACATATAGAAAATTAATGCAATTTTTATATTTTTATTGATATATATGCTTGATTTCTATTATATCTTTGATGTCTATATTCTATTTACTATCTAACAGTATAAAATATTTGTGGGTTTAAAAGAATGACATTTTTAATTTATATTTTCTGTAATTTGAGCTGTAAATGCAAAGAACTAAACTTATCACATATCAACTGACTATAAATAATTTCAACTTTCATTTATTGACATCAGATTTGTTAAATTTCACAGGATTATATTATTTTTCTATTTGTAAAATTTCCTCAGCCTTAACACAATATATGAAAAAGTGAATTTTTAAGATAATTGCGGAATTTCTCGAGATATTTCACGCGTTAAAAAAGAACTGGAATCCCGGGATCTTATTTGAGAAATCCTAGTCGAAACCGTCCATAACAATAGTTTTCACGCGAGTGATAAGAATTTAAATGGTGACTAAAGGTAATATTATTTTAAAAAGTAATCTACGTGCAATCATTCATTTTAACCAATGTAAAATCAACATCACTCAATTTGTTGAAGTTAATATAAACAATAACGAGAGTTAATAAATTATTTTTATTTATAGACAAAACCGAAAATGGAAGAAACGTCACTTGATCAAACAACAGACATACGTCAGTTACCTGAACACGAGTCGACCATATTAACAGAATTGCCAGATATAATTTATAAAATATTTGAATACTTGGAAGATGGGGAATTAGATGTATGCAGACAAGTCTGTACGCAGTGGAGAGTTATTGTCGACAGAATAATGTTTAACAAAGTAACAATGATCAGAAGGGTAATTACTGTATTTTGTTAATTTTATTTTCATGATATGACAATCAGTGCCACCAGTCAAACTCTAACATCAGTTTAAAACTAATAATTTGTAATTTAACAAATAATCAGCAGTTGTAAAAATTGTTACAGCAGTTATTTCTTCTTTCTGAATCTAAATTTTTATTTAATTTTTTCACTCGATTTCTTATTATTTGGAATTCAGTTCTTTGGAAGTCAGCATAAAATTGCTGTGTGGAATTTACCATAAGCAATGTTATTTATGTAAAAAATATAAAAAAATATATATAAAAAGTAAAAAATATAAAAAAAATATAAAAATAAAAAATATATTAAAAAAAATATAAAAAACATGGCCGACGGTAATACATTTAATTGTATAAATAAATATATAAAAACAACGTTTAACAAGAATTACTCTGTTTCCGTTTATTCGTCCGTCGTTCGCTCCAGATGACAGTCCAATTTCACAATCACGGAGGCGACCTTTCCTTAGAGGCTACTGCCTCCGGAATAAAATGCAAAACAGTCAACTAGCGTCCTCTGGGCTATCGCCACTTTCACAAATTACAATTTAAGTAAAAAATATAAAAATGTTATTTATACTTCCAATGTTTACTGAATTTTATGCTTACTTAATTATAAATTTATAACTTTATTTTAACAATATCAAATTTAAATAATTCTTGCAATTACCGGAATTTATTATCGTAAATCATTTTGAGCTTTTTGAATTTTTAGTTAACTTTAAAATAAAGTTCACTTGTCATGTAAATATTTTGTATTTATTTTAATTATTGCTGTTTTTTATCAGAAAATTCCTTTTAATTTAATACACGAGTCCGACAAATTTCTACATTACACTGGCTTTGACAATAACTTCCAGTACAATTGGTTCTTCTTGTCAGACGAACGTCGATCTCCGTTGAAATGTCGATATGCAATTGACGAAGAAATAAACATTAGTGATCTGCACATAAAGTTTCTGCTTTCACAACCATGCGGTAAGTTTTGTGTGTAATTTTGAGTGTTTTAACGAAGTAATTTATATAATCAATTTCATTTCTAACACAGACGACGTACTCACAGCCGATGCACACACGGGTAATGTACAGAGTTTTTTCCCGTCTTCTAAGTTTCCTTCAACCCAAGAAACAACAGAAATACTATTATTGATGTTTCCGGATATTCCAACTTTTAATATTGTTAATTATCCGTTCTCTGTTAGTGAAGATGAACTTATATTGTATCGTGAATTTTACGACATACCAGCTAACAGTTTTGGTGATCCGTTCAATTTTATTGTAGACGAACCCATATTAAATGACTTGACGGCTACAGCAGGAAAGAATCTTTTGGTAAATGTATGCCACACAATAAAAGTTCCATTAGAAGAAACGAAATGTCTCATCGCGTATGGACATGTTATGCTAGGTAGCCGCAAAAACCTACCAATTCCAAACCGTAAGTTCTGTATGGAAACACTTGTTAAAAGATTCACTGTATTCTATGGAGATAGGGTTGATGCTTTTTCACTTTGCATTGAAGACGGAAAATGTGATTATAAGACAGTCGGTGAAAAATTTCAGAAATTGAAGGGTTTAAAATCAAGAATGAGACAGAAGAAATGTTTCGTCTATATTTTCCAGTATGTGTGTAATATGTGTGTCGAACCATCGCTTCGAGCGTTTAAAGAAGTCTTTCCATTTGTCAAATCTGTCATTATTCACAGAGTTCCCAACTTTGTATTAATCAATCCTTCCGAAAACGATCATATTCTTGGAGAGAACGAAAAGCCTTCAGATATGTCTCGTGTTGCTTTATTCGTTTTTATTTGGTGGGAATAAAAACGTTGTTTTAACATATATAACGGTAGACACAACTGAAGTTTGCTCGAAAGATTCCCAGTATCGTCCTTTAGTATTGTATAAGTTTGTACCCATCAAAGAAATTACAGATTTAACTAGAACGGTGAAATATGAAGCAGTTATTTTGACAAAAAGAAAATTTTCAGAAAGTGAAGAAGTATTGTGTTTTATATAAGTTGATATATCTGCGAAACGTGAAGAATGAAAATTCGTTGAATCGTACTTATATTTTTAAGAAGGATTTGTTTTTCTTAATTGCTGAGTTTGAAGATCGATTGATGCTATATCAGGTGAGAATTTATAGTTTCAACTTTTATAGTTTGTAACGTTACAATTAATAGAATAATTTTAGAAGAATAAATTTTCGAATAATTAATAATTAAGTTAATAACTGTAAGTTGTAAAAGTTGTAACAATCAACCTTTTAATCTTGAAAAACTTGTTAAACATTACTGCACTTGATATTGCCACACGAGGTTATACGAAGAGAACATTCTGCATTTTTCGTCGTTTTTAT
This sequence comes from Centruroides vittatus, assembly GCF_030686945.1. Classification (NCBI taxonomy): domain Eukaryota; kingdom Metazoa; phylum Arthropoda; class Arachnida; order Scorpiones; family Buthidae; genus Centruroides; species Centruroides vittatus. The sequence goes on from NW_027122000.1 coordinate 66,795, forward strand.
ATCAAGCTGAATTTGGAGAGAATCAAGAGAATCATGATCATGATTAAATAGTTTGAATACAGTGGGAATGTCTTCTTAATATAAGTCGACTTGGTCTGTCATAGTTAAAAACATAAGTCATTGTTGAGCATCAAACACAAGACCGTGTTATTTATTAAACACTTGGCACTTTTCCACCTCTATTAGTTGAGACGAGATTTTATTTCACTCGTTTCGGGCATTTCGCCCCTCTTCAGTCAACTAATAAAATAATATACAACATTTCAAATAGTATAGCATACACTGGTAGATAACACAGAAATTAATTTAAAACGTACCGTTAATTCCTTGAACTCAAGGGTGCGCGTGTACAGCACAATTTGGACCTCAAAGTTACAGCGACAAATGTACATGTTCTACGTAGAGCTAATTAAAATATATATTTTAAAGAAATTTTACAAACATACTGGCTTACTTTATAAATATCGGTATATTAAGCATACTCGATATCTTACTTTTTGAATTGAACGCAATAAATCTTTAATCTTCTTTTTGACGAACTGTTTTCCCCTTTTTGTTGACAAAGTTCATTGTTGTTCTATCTTGACATAACACCAAATCCAAACACTTATTACATTAGTTAAAAAACTCACTTTTCATCTGGCACAAGCTCACTATTACGCAGTTGTGTGTTGACTATTTGCATATTCTGTTGGTCATAACGATCTGAATTTACATAATTAACTTCATAGCCAAAAGTAGCCAAATTAGGCTAAATCTTTTTCTATTTTTTATATGACTATAGTATTCTCAACCAGTTCTTGTTTATATTTATGCGTAAATTTTTATTTATAGAATTACTGGACTTTATGATAGCCACACTCTTTTTAAATTTTCTATTATAAGCGTACTTTTCTTCATATAAAATTTTTGCACCATCTTGATCTATATTACAACTATTAAGTAGGCAATGATCATGAAATACAGAATTTACTCGATTATATCTTAAGTCAGCAACTTGTTCCTTTAATCTGAAATTTACTTACGTTTCGTTTCTCCAATATAAATACTATTATTCTTACAAGTATATGGAATTTCGTAAACGACATTCTTTGTTTCTTTAACTTCTGTTCTAGCTTGCTGTATACTGTTTTTATTTTTTAACCGGTCATTGTTTCTGGAAATTAATAACAGGAGTCATTAATCTCGAGAAACAATGCCTTATGTTTCTGTCGTCACTTTCTGACGCTGGACGTTACACCGTCGTTGTTCTATGGACTTTAATTTAATCGAAGTGTAACAACGATGTTCTCGGATACCGCCGAAGTGTTTGTTAGTAAAATAGAAAGGAAAGAAACCAAGCCAGGTAAAAAGCAGAGTCCAGTCCATTAAGTTGTATTCCGGTGAAAAGTCATTTGCGCGTGAGAAAGTTGACTTTGGTGAAAGATGACATTGTCAGAGAAAAAGAAAACATTTTTCCACCAAGGTTTCTTACTTTTGACGGATTTTTTCAGAATCCCTTTCGACTCCTGTTCGTCGAGTCCTACCTTGCGTGACCGCCTCTCCACCGTTCATTCCGCAACATCCGGGTGTCGTCGTCCCTGCTACTAGACCAGAGACGTGGTGCTTTCATTCGGTGTTATGAGAACTGCCCATTTCTTATCGGGTGTAAGTATGAGATTCTGGAAATTTTAATAGAAAATATTTTAAATTTAATTATAATATTTCGATATTTTATATAATGTTAAAATTCGAAGAAAACAAGGAACATGTTTCCTGTGTTTAAAATAAGTTGCTGAGAGAGATCTTTATCTCCAATGTCTAAGGGGCTGACTAAACCAGAAGACTCATCATTTCACTCAGTCAGATGGTCTCGAAATCTTAATCTCCTTTGTAGAAGAATAGGAATATAAACGAGGAATACGCGCCGAAATCCCGGCACATCGACTAGCAGGACCCACTCTAGAGGTTATGTCACCCTGTACAAAAAGACAAATTGCCGCCCTTAAGGATACATGTATATATATTTTTAAATAAAGGTACATGTTTTTTATTTTCAATAAAAATCAAATCATTTTATTAAAATTTTAATGAAAGCATATATGTAGAAACATATAACATTGACAATCAAGCAGTACAAAATTGTAGAAATTAATTAAGAAATATCTGTACCTAGCCACAAATTTTTAACCATATAATTTTTTACATTTTTAAATGCTGTCAAAAATGTATTATTGCACATACAATAAAAATGCAATTATGTTGAAAATGAAACAACTCCGCTAAAATCACAATAAACTTTTTTTTTCCTATTTTCAGTTCTGCAGACTTTTTTATTGCATCTTTTAAATTTACTTGATCAGCAATTTCATGCTCAATTGCCAACATGGCCAAACCATTAAGACGAAATTGTGTAGTAGTCGAACGTACAAAGTTCTTAATCAATTTTAAACTTAGAGAAACTCCTTTCACCACTAGCTATAGTTATTGGTAACGTTAACAATACAGTATTCTTAAAGCAATAGTAAGATTTGGGGTAAAATTTAACTTTGTCATTAAGATCAGTACATTGCTTAGGCTTTCTTTTTTGCCCAAAAGCGCAGATACTGCTGAAATTCCCTCCGCTAATTCTACCCCATTTATGTCAACAGAATCGCCATCAGTTAAAATGCATTCTAAATTCTTACTGTGTTTTAGTAGCATTTCTTTGGACATGATATTTAAATCGTATATATTATATAAAAATTGAAAATAGTTACTATGATTACTAAGTTGTTCAAATCTAGCATCTAGTGCATTTAGTGCTTGATCGATGTAAAATAAAAAAAATCTATTTAATTTTTCTTTTGGATCATTAATGGGTTCTTCTTGTGCTTCGTGTAAGAAATTCCTTTTCCTTCTTCTAACGCGGTGTCGTGTTATTGTTGATCCAAAATTAGCCTCCACATCAATTTCTGTAGCAAGTTCTTTTGCATTAATAATACTCTCATCGAAGAACGAATCCGATTGAAGATTCTTAAAAAATATTTTGCAGTTTTGTAAAAAGATCCAGTGCAAAGGCTAGATCAAAATCTTTTGTTTGCATCAACTTGTTTATCGGATTAATGGAATTTAGTATTTTATAATGAACAATGATAATTTAATAAGAGACGAGGCCTCGGGCTTATTAAATTGTATTAAACAATTTAATAAGCCCGAGGCCTCGTCTCTTATTAAATTATCGATTTCTTGGTTTTCGTAAATGCTTAGCAAGGCGTCGTATACATCCCCCAAATGAAATTGCAAAGGCTTTAAGTTCTCTATCCTACTCTCCCATCTGGTGTCACTCAATGGTTTCAAAGTTAAACCTTGAATATGTTTTAAAAGTATTGCCTATCGAAAAGTAGATGCCGAAAAAAATAAATATATTTTTTGGACCATGTTGAAGAAATTAGCGGTTTCCAAGGATGCTTTCGCCATATCATTAACAAACAGATTGAGAGAGTGGCTACTACACGGAACATAGATATTGTTTAATTCTAGATTGCACTCCTGCTTTATCTTCCCTGACATTGGACCCGTCGTCGTATCCCTGTCCTCTGATATCCTGAAAATTTTAAACACAAGTCATTAAGTTCACCAATTACAATATCAGACATTTGTTTTCCTGTGGATATTTCGACTGGTAAGAAACCTAAAAAGCTTTCATTAATTTTAATTTCAACATCAGCGTCAAATTTATTGATTGAAACATATCTGATTACAAGAGTCATTTGCTCTACCTTACTAATGTCAGGAATACAGTCTAAAATTATGAAAAAATATTTTGATTTTTTTATTTCATCAATAATATGAGACTTTATACATTGATGCAGCAGATCTTTTATCTCGTTTTTTATATTTTTCCCGAGATAGTGAGCTTTAGTCTCTTCATTTCTTAGCACTCTACGGACGTGCTCTTCACTAATGGGATCAAATTCAGATAGCAACTCAACTATTTTTAACGAAGTTACAGTTTTTATACTCAAACAACTTGTCGCTTGTACTTTGAAAAGCCAGACCACTTTTACCAAGCATTTTAGTAACTGCTACGATTCTTAGAAGCACCTCGTTCCAATGATTTGTTTCGACATTAGTAATTCTTTGAGAGGTCGCATCTATAGTTTACAACACTTAAACCTTAGGTTCATTTCTAGCCATGATTTTTGAAAATTTTATGCTCTTTTAAAGTTTCGCCGAGATGCTTCCAACTTTTAAAACCTTCCTTTGAAAGATAACTAACTATACAGCCGAATATTTTGCAACAGAAGCGGTATACGCCGTTTTGTTAAAAAGAATACACTAGCCAGTCTTGTAAAACTTGCTCTCCATTGCTTAAAATTCGTGTATAATAATTTACGCTAAAATCGACCAGTGTCATTGGAAGGATATTTGTAATTATGCAATGGTTTAGGTGGACCTTGTCTTACTAAAAAACGTCTTTCGGCGTCTCCTAAAATTCTTGGCCACAATGCTGCATCTATACTCAAAGTTTGTAGAACGCTTTCTGTGGGAGTCACATAGGTGCCAGTTTTTTCAATGCTTTCATCTGGTGATGATAGAGTCAGTGTCGTTAGTTCCAATTGGTTTAGAAACCTCGTCTATTTGTCTGTCATCGTCATTCTCTGACGATTTTGTATTTTCTTTTATAACCGGACGTGATGTCAATTGTTTTGGTACAACTCTGGTTTAATTTTTTAACGCGCCAGCTTGTTTTTGCCTTTCGGCTTCCTTTTTCAGCCTTCTTTTTCTTGTATTGGTAACCAGACAGTTCTCTTTGACCGTTAGACATTCTGGAAGCGGCACGCACATAACTCAAATTAAACAATGTAAACTATACAATAATATTTAAGAAAAATAAAGATTTGTCCTTATTCTAAATAAGCTAAAACCATAATTAACATAACTTCAATATTATATTCCTTCAATGGACATAAAAAATATTTATGGCTTACACATAATACCTCGTATTTTTCGTATCCTGTCAACGTAAAGAAAGTCTACTGTTTTTATATATCTATTTTATAATAACAAACATTTCAGTAAACCATAAATAGTCATTAAAAACAATTTTATAATTCTCGATTTTGAGATTTTATTCAGTTCAATTATTCAAATATATTATTATAAAACGCGTTTTACAAATTCTGCGGTAATTTTTCAATAATACTGTAAATATTTTTAGCTTTTAGCCATAAACAATATAAATACGCTACGCACTGTAAATTTTTAGAGAACGAAAAAATCGATACGTGAAATTTTCTATTAATTGAGTATTTAACACACCAATATTTTTCTCACACTCACAGCCAAAATGGCGCCCCGAACAAATGTCCGGGTGCCATTTTGGCTGTGGTCTTAAATAGGAGGCATCCGGTCTTAAATAGGAGCATGGCCCTAGAGCGGATTGTGCTCCTTTTAAGACCGGAAATCTCATTCTATATAGTTATTTTAATATTTATTGCAAATTAACGATGAAACTAAAAAGTAAAGAAATTAAAATTGAAGCGATATTTATTACTACGGGTAAATGTCATTTTTACAACTTTTATAATTTTGAATTAAAGAAATGTTTAACCAAATTTAAAATAAATTATATAAATGTAGCAAAAGTAAATGACTGCACTTCAATTAGAAAATTTTGCAAGTAAAAAAAAAACGTTTTAGAATTTCTAATTATTCTGAAAATTTGCTGATCTCTGGTTTTCTATCTACACTCCTCGGAGGAAATTCCTGTGGGCACTCTGCTTGATCTGACTTTTCATTTGCTTTAATGTTCTTCTTTTTGGGACCTGCAACTTTCATTTCATATTTATTTTTAATTTTTAGTATAACTTTAAATAATTTTGCTGTTTTATTTTCTGAACTCAATCTCTCGGAATTATCCAGATCAGTTTGTAATTTTGGAAATGTTGCAAAAATTTCCTGAAAAGTAAAATTTTATTTATGAATCAAATATATTTTACACTTAAAAACTATTGTTTACATAATTCAATTTAATACATTTTCGTGTTTAATATAATAAGGTAATGCTACACATAAAACACCTACAATTGGGGTGCCTGCAGGGAGAACTATCTATTGGAATGTTAGCTGTTCGACAATGAGGAAAAGGCAGTGTCCGTCTGCGTGTGTCTAGTCTGATGGTGAGTAAGAAATCATCGATCAGCCAACTACGAGAAATACCCACCAGTTTTCTGTGGTATTTGTTATTTACTCGTAGGTGTTATTTATTCATTCACTGGTTTTGAAATGAGTGATTATCATCTTGTATGTGAACGGTTTTTATTTCATGTTAACAAGAAAATATTCAGAGGACAATGTTGAAAATTTGCAATATTCCAGTTGTATATTTTATATAAAACTAATCATTTCTCTTTTATCCACTGAACGTTGTGAAGAATGTTTGCTGACAGGTTTTATGTCAATTTATGATATTTTTTGTAAATAAAATGATGCAGAATACAATAAGAAAACATATCAAAATGCATAACTTTCTGTGAGGACCCGGAGATAATGGAAATTTTTCAAGACCAAACGTCTATTTAAGAGAATAACACCTAAATCTATATATATAATCGAGACGAGTTGATAATAATAATAATCGGCGCAGAGACCAAACGGTTAGGAGTTGAAAGTCGAAATTTGGTACAGAGTTAGGGTACGTCACGAGAACGCACACTAATAGGGGATTTTTCGAAATTCCTCCCCACGGGGAAGCGGGACAGGATTAAGGCTTAACACTTCCATCAACAATGGAAGTGTTAGGTAACAATGGAAGTATCAACAATGGACGTGTCAACAATGGAAGTGTTAAGAGAAAGCGACGTGCAAGACGCAGATGCAGTTTTTTTCGTTTTTGCGGGAAATTGAACATATTTTTAGACCTATCTAAAAATTCTGTAATTAGTCTGGAAACAGGGTGGACCTCTTGCATTCTGTGAAAACGGGTAAGGTTGACTATAACGCAATGATCTTAATCTTCGCTGTCGTTACTTTTGCCGGAGCAACGCCGGGCCTACCTGCTAGTTTTATATGTTATATATAATAGGAAAAATATAAGTTTTTCCTATTATATATAAGAAATTAATATATTCCGAAAGATTGAAGGATGCGATTGTATCTTTTCCTGGATTCGCTTCCTTTCAAGTGACACTTCGAATGTGTCACCAGGAACCTAACGAAAAAAATCTTTATTGGTCGTAGAACTTAACACTGTTCAAAGATGAGCATTAGAAGAAACAGTGAGGTTCCCGAAATAAGAGAGAAAAATCGATGACGACAAGGCAGTTTGCCATCTAAAGAGTTCGTCTGTCATTGAGAATTGGCGGATCATCACGAGTTCGTTATTACCTCGTCAGGGAAAGAAGGATTCCGCTGTGCACCGACATTATCCAGTACTGCGTAACCACTACAAAATACTGATTACCTAAGCTAGTGTTTAATCTACCTAGTATCTACTTATCATCTACCTGCTAGTGCCAACATCTATTCCAACCGATAGTTTCTTATCGAACTAACAATATTTTTCGAGTGCACTTCTTTCGGACACGCTGTCTCTCGGACTTCCTACATCTGACCGCCTACAGGAGCGACCACTCGCGCGTGAAACAACATACAACCTCCATCGTGATTTATGTTTCTCTTAAGGCACAATTGTGTCAGACCTCACGTAAGATATTGATGTTGTGTCGACCCTGCAACCACATTTATATTACTATTGATTCAATTCATTTCGTGAGTTAAATTATTTGCATCTAACAATACCGAATTTCGCATATATTGCTTATATATTCAATACAATTTATTCAATTTTTATGCCTGTTGCAGAATGATGTATATTCTCTCTTAAATTAAATGACTAAATTTAATTTTCTAAATTTTCTTCTTATGTGAAGAAGTTACATATGTAATCCCTCGTTAATTTTTTCAAATAATTTTCGAAATTACTTTGGGATTCAGACTACCATGGTTCATGAATTCCATTACCCTGATAAATCGGGAGTTGATGGCAGTAGTAAAACATAAATGTAATATTCAGTTAAAATTAATAATTTTATATATATATAATTTATAATAATTTCAAACTTATCCATATTGAAAAAATAATAAAATTAATATTTTCCTACGTACTTCGGAAGAGAAATCATGAAGAATAATGCCTTGGTGTAAGCTAAAAGATTTTCCGTATGCTCTGCTGCATTCTTCGTGTTTCAGTGATTCACCTGAACGAGCTTTCTTACGTGGTCCCTTATGTTGACTATTAATATGATTATCTAACTCTGCCTTAGTATTAAAAGTTTTGCCGCAGTATGTGCATCGAAATGGCCGGTCCTTTAAACTTCGACTCCAGATCTCAATAATGTGCATATTGTTTTTCAGATTGGATCCACAAAGAATGAGGTTTCTTCGATAAAAATTAGAATTTTGTTTATCGATTTCGTTCAGGTTCTTCTGTCACACCAAATCGGACCTTTTCTGAATAAGGCACTATAAGGTTGATCTTAACAATTGCACAATTATTTTATTGTTTCTCTATAAAACTGAGAATTAATGAATTATTACCTCAGTTATTGTAATCACTGTATTGTTTTTATCAGCTATAAAATATTATTATTAAAAACAGGAATACAAAAATTTCTGTATTTAGGAGAAAACAACATAAAGCGAAAAAATTATAATTTTAACAGTTGTAACATAGAAAACGATACGCAGACATTTGAAAATAAACAATTTAGAGTTTAATTTCTTGGCATCATAACATTTTATTAATACTACTAAAAATTAGCAACAGTAGTTATTTATGATATAAGAACATGCTCTTTGGTATTTTCTATTTCGGAGAGAACAGTATACTATTATTTTTACTACTTAAAAAAATACAATATTCAATAATTTTTTTGCTTTAGATAAACATAATTTGTCAAAATTACTGGTATTGCACCTGAAGGACGCTTAAAAACAGTTTAAAATAATAAATAAAATTCGATTTATAGATATTTTAATTAACGGAAAAATTTACAAATCAGAATAGAAACTTCGTCATCACTATCCACTGTAGCAGGTGATTAATGAGTCCATTTGAGGCAATTCTGGCGAACGATCCACTCTTTATAATATAAACTTATATATGCAGTAAAGTAAATAACTACATCATAAATACATGAATCTACACACTAAAGAATGAATCTACTACTATGTTTTTACGGGATAAACAGTTAAATGTTTACCGTGAATTTAGAACTCGTTTCAAAATATGCTATTTTATAAAAAGGAAAGTTGAAAAATATATTATTTTTGGCAATTACCGAGATCTGATCTTCGTTTGGATAGAATGCTTGTGAGTCAAAGTGTGTATTAGACTTATTCTTTTGCGCATTTAATTATCTAGTACTTATTTCAAATCATTTTTTTTTTAGTGTTCATAAGCGTGTTATTTAGACAGCTCTACTGATTAAGTGCTCTTACGCAGATTAATGTCAGAGAGGAATACAAAGTTGTATTAGCGAGTAAACCCTATTTATTAGCGAATTAATTCGTCGGTAGATTTCATTGTATTTTGAATATAATTACGCGAAACTAAATGGAGGTCAATATAGAAAGTATAAGTAGAATGTGACAAGATGAATATAAAAGGCAAGTATAATTAGCTGATCGAATGATATTAGAATAATTTATGCTTTATCAATTTGTTAGAATTATTATGGTGTAATGTCTAGATCGAAAGTATTTTTAAAATTATTTACAATAACAGTTACAAATTATATGATATCATTCGAATAATAATGGCATTTAGAATACAGGATTAATAGAAATTTACTAATTGTGTTTCATGAAAGGAAAGTAGAAAAGCATATCGACCGTTGTATATTTAATTAAATTTAAGTAAATTAGTTCACTTTTTATGTCTCGCTCTAGTTTTAACCTAATATTACGATACTTTCGACTTTGAGGATTGTTTTATGGTAAAGAATAAAGTTTTATGTTATTCTCTTACATAATTATGTATTTTTAATGTTTCCGCTCATGCTGAAAGTGTAATTTCTGTTTTTTATTATTATTTTTACAATTTTATTTTTATAATTTTCTGAAAATATGTTTATTAAAAAAATTCAATATTTGTTTTATATTATATTTACATTATATAATAAAATCGCGCGCCTTACCATACTATCCGCCACGACAGTGCAGAACTGTGGCTCCCATGCATTTTGCAAAACCTACATTTCGGTTCCCACTGAACTCTTGCTTGCCCACCCCTGTAGTAGGGTATTATAAACTTGATAATTAAGCATGGGCTTGTTATTCGTTGTGGGAGTAGATCTGCTGTCCAGCGATATTTCCTAATGTAAATAAAATAAATAAATAAATAAATATTTATATGATATAGCTTTTTATAATATATAAAGCAAGTTTTGATTTGTAATTAATTTCTCGCTATTGTTCGTTCTCGTACCCTCTCTTAGAGCCGCCGCAAACTAGCGCTTTGCGAGAGCAAAATACTAGCAAACGTGCCCTAGCACAACCGATGACGTCAAAGGCTCAGCCCCTCTCTTCTTAGTCACGTGGTCTTTCCGTTGCTAAAGCAGCTATACGAGAGTACTCTCGCTGTTCACAGAATTCAACAACGAGAGCAGTTACGACAGCAAGAGAGAGCAGGAGAAAATGGATGATTACATAAACGTGCTACATTTCGAGAAAGAAATAATAGAATTTTATCGATGTACGTAAATTACGTGATTAGTACATTCAGTATTAAAAAGAAAATGGTATAAACGTTGTATATTAAAATAGTAAATAGTTATTTATAAATCGGCTTAACTAGTAGGCATATTTTTCCCATGCTGTTTCAAAGTTCGGAACGATAACTGACTGATTACATGTATAGATTATAATAAAATCTTTGTTCTATAGCCAGACGTTCTTTACTCTATAAACAGACGTTCTTCATTAAGCTACAAGTAGCTTAATAAAGAAAGTCTGTTTTCTTAAAAACTTTTTTCCCAATTCTTGTGTAAATGCTTAACACCAGTATAATTTCCCTGTTAGTAATTAATGTCCACGTTGACAAAATACAGTCAAACCTGTTTTTATGCGCTCTTTTTATGTGCAATTTTTATTTGTGCGATTTTTTTAATGCGAATTTTTAATTTGTGCGGTTTTTTTTGTGCGATTTTTTATTTGTGGGTATAGTTGGCGACTAGTCTCGTGCGATTCGTCATGTCTCACGTTGACTTATTATAGCTAAATAAACTTATTATAGCATAAATGCACTTATTATAGTAATATTATTGCATGAATATGCGAAAAATGAAATTATTTACTTTTTAAGTCAACAAAACACCACCTGGACAAAAATATGTAAAACAGACGATAGACCAGATGATGCAGTCAAGTGCTGACATCTGTTGTCAATAAATTCTATTTCGTACAGTTTTGAGTTATTTTCTATGTGAGACTTTTTTTATGCGGTCCCTATTGACCGCATAAAAAAATATTTTTTAATTGTGTTGCGAAAACTATTATTTACAGCCATTCGTGAAGTTTCGTGAGATTTTTTTATGCGTTTTTTTAATGCGGTCCCTATCCCCCGCATAAAAACAGGTTTGACTGTATATAATAAAAAAATAATAATAATTATTATATATACAATTTAGATTTGAATTCAGTAAATTATTTCACGAATATAAATATTTTATTGAAGAGTATATAACTAACTACTGTTTACTGTCAATTGTTTATATTGATCGGAATCTGAAAGAGAAATCAATTATCTTACATAAAGTGCTTTCGTTCTAACCTTAAATTGTTATTTTTACAGGAAATGGAAGAAACAGAAGATCCAAAAATATTGACATCAGTTGGACTGACTCGCAGAAGTAGATTGGACATGAAAAAGAAAAAGAAATTCTTAAATTTCAGTAAACCATCGGCTTGAAAATAAACTTTACAGAAATAACATAAATAAACTTGTATTTTTTTTCTGCAAAATTTACATAATAAGCTTATTAAAATTGAGTTTTAAATTCAGCTGAATTTTCAAATTTACCAAAAAGAATCGATAGAACTTCGTGAAAATAAAGGAAATTTATTCAAATCTAAATTTTGTTTATTTTATATTGACACAATACAGTGACGTTTTAACTAAATAAAGAGATGAATAATATGCCAAGTGTTTTGAAAAAAGTCACTCTATTGTGTCAATATAAAACAACGTAAATTAAAACACGGTTTCATTGGAATAAAAATCTAAATTTTGTGTTAATTTTTAATAAGAATTTTATAAACTATAAAATAGTTATTAAAGAATTAATAGTGTAAACGAAAACACAAAGTCTTCGTCAATTCCGTGATGTCCAATGATCAGGAACAAAACATACACCAGAAACAGTTTTTTCCAGGTGATTGGACAAGAATCAAAAGAAGAGTTAGTTCGTTTATATTTTAAATTATGTTGATCATTTTAAATCTAATTGAATACATTATTGTGTTGAGCTAACAAAGGTATCTTTTGTAGATATTTTAGAATATTTCTTTCTTGTTGATTCCATGTCAGTCGCGTTTAATACTACTATTATTACTGTCAATTAGTACAGGCAGGCCATCAACGTCGTCACATCGTTAATATAGTATAAAAATACATGATATTGTCTGAATTAAATCCATTTTATGTTGTAATCTATAATGTGGACTGCATTGTATTCGTTGCAGTTAATTCGGGTCCATAGCTAGAAAAACACAGTGAGTCTCAGCCACTTAACGTCGAAGCGTTACCTGACCATTTTCTTAAATAAGAAAAATATGCTTTTATCTATATATATAATCGAGACGAGTTAATAATAATAATAATAATAATAATAATCAGCACAGAGCCCAAACGATTAGGAGTTGAAAGTTAAAATTTGGTACACAGTTAGGGTATGTCACGAGAATGCACACTAAGAAGTGTTACGTAACAATGGAATTAAATTTCCTATGGTAGCTGTATTATATGTTGATCTAGTAATAGTCTCTTTAATCCGAAAAATGTATTGACGGTAGACTGTCTCACAGCTTAACAGGTTCAAACTCCTTTATTGCTTTTTTACAAATGCATTTCGGATCAGTATTATTTTTTCTGACCCCTCTTCAGTGCTATAAAACAAAATTTATATATGTAACAAAACCAACGCGAACAGAAAAATCAAGAAACACTTTTTAAAAAACCGTTTTTCCAATACCTTAAGTTCTTCATACACTCCCTTACACCTATAGAGTACTTCCGGATTCTGTTTACATTGCCTTCTAAAATAGTTTACTCCTATTGCAACAGTGCACTACAGCAATGCACATAAGTAATTGCATAGTATAACATTTAGTTAACATCCTTTAAAACTAGCCTATTTTTAACACAAATTTCTTTAAATATATAAGTTATAAACAATCAATTGTACGTACATAGAGGCCTTCTTTAAAAGTATTCTAAAACTTTACACATTTTTTAAAAACCACAACATATGTTATACACACTTGAAACATTCCCCTGGTACAGTCGTCTCTCTACAATATGATTCTATTAATAAAAACTGCTGGCATGTTGCGCCTCTATCAGGTTATACCATTGTTGGTCGATCTGTATTCCGTTTCATATATTTACTAAATTATTATTATTATTACTATTATATTTTATTATTTCTACATGCTTTTTAAATTTACGTTTATAGATATTTTTTTCATAGTGTAATATTTTTGTATTATTCCTGTCTATTTGGCAATTGCTATTCTTTATGTGGGTAAACCATGGGGAGGTGTCATATTTCAACCGTATTGTTGCTTGAGGGTCCTTAATACGTGATTCCAAAGTCCGACCAGTTTCACCTATGTAATATTTCGATGTTGGCAATTACAATTAATTTTGTAAACTAATCCCATTTTTTTCCACTTATTAACGTTACTTTGGTTTGTTACTTTGACAAACGAAAAAAACAATTTTCGATACAATAATTAATATAAACCAATATATAAAATTTGATATAAAATTAGAAAAATATAATAAAATTAATTTTTTACAGTAGAAACATACAATACATCGCTGAGAACAAACAATTTATTACCTAAAACTAACGTTTTCGGCCCAATTTATGGGCCATCTTCAGGTTACAGCTGTTCGATTCCGATACAAAATCGAACACATTCAAAATTAACCCAAAATAGAACATACGTTTAAATTAAACCAATAGAACAAGCATAGTACAAAATAATAAATAACAAAAATTAAAATAACACGAAAAATGTAAATGAAATTAAAATACAAATAAAATACTGTGACTGGCCGTCAATCTTAAGGAACCATTCGTTTTGCATTAACCCAGAAGCCTACTGAGTGACGGCAGACTCATTATCACGTGTGTTACGTCTTACTATGTATTTCCAGGATGACGGTAACATTGTCGCATCCTTATAATTTAAACATCTGCCAGCCAAACTCGCTCTGTAGATTTCACATTTCTCAGTTATGGACGACAGCGTTGGCGAGTGTACTTTTACAAGAATTTTGGCATTTTCCCATTCTACCACTGAACCATCTGCTTGCGCCATTTTGGATAACGCTGTTGTGCACCTGTTTTTTGTGACATCGTACCGATGCTCCTTTACCCTCACTCCAAGGTTTCTATTAGTGACACCTACGTAGTCCCTATCGATTCCCAACTGGTCATTTTTGTTGGGAATCGATAGGGACTACGTAGGTGTCACTAATAGAAACCTTGGAGTGAGGGTAAAGGAGCATCGGTACGATGTCACAAAAAACAGGTGCACAACAGCGTTATCCAAAATGGCGCAAGCAGATGGTTCAGTGGTAGAATGGGAAAATGCCAAAATTCTTGTAAAAGTACACTCGCCAACGCTGTCGTCCATAACTGAGAAATGTGAAATCTACAGAGCGAGTTTGGCTGGCAGATGTTTAAATTATAAGGATGCGACAATGTTACCGTCATCCTGGAAATACATAGTAAGACGTAACACACGTGATAATGAGTCTGCCGTCACTCAGTAGGCTTCTGGGTTAATGCAAAACGAATGGTTCCTTAAGATTGACGGCCAGTCACAGTATTTTATTTGTATTTTAATTTCATTTACATTTTTCGTGTTATTTTAATTTTTGTTATTTATTATTTTGTACTATGCTTGTTCTATTGGTTTAATTTAAACGTATGTTCTATTTTGGGTTAATTTTGAATGTGTTCGATTTTGTATCGGAATCGAACAGCTGTAACCTGAAGATGGCCCATAAATTGGGCCGAAAACGTTAGTTTTAGGTAATAAATTGTTTGTTCTCAGCGATGTATTGTATGTTTCTACTGTATTCATTAAGAAGCTGAGTCTGAGCAGAAGATTAATTTTTTAGACATAACTATAGTAAAAGAAAAAGAATTTCTCATTTAAAACATATATAAAACCATCTAACGTAAATAAAACGATTATTCATGTATCCCAGATACTATAAAAAAAAATACGTATATGATGGACTTAAAAAAATACAATATATACAAGAACGAGTAAACAGAGTGAATGAAAAACTGAATTAAACAATTTAGATTATAAATTTATCCTTAATAACTACCCAAAACATTTATTAACAAATTGCCATGCAGAATATTTTAAAATAGATTTAATATAAAAAATAAAAAAGATATCAATTATAAAACCTTTCCTTACGTATCTAATATATCTGATAATTGTTCTAAATTCCTTAAAAAAAACAATATAGTTTTGGCCCCATCTTTGACCAATAAAATATCAAAACAAATACACAAAGTAACAAACCAATGTAACGTTAATAAGTGGGAAAATACGGGATTAGTTTACAAAATTAATTGTGATTGCCAACATCCGAAATATTACATAGGTGAAACTGGTCGGACTTTGGAATCACGTATTAATTAACATACGGATTTTCTATACATATATATATATGTAAGCCGTTGATCTCACTGTTTGTATACTGTATCTGTCACATGTAATCTATTACGGAACGCCCTCTAGCGATGATTTTCAGCTATTATTTAAATTAACAGTACAATACAGTATATATTTTATTTATAACGGTAGAATTTATTATTTATACTACGGAATGATACCGTTTCTGCTAGAACGCCCACTAGGGTGCATCCCGCGTTGCAACTTACTTTTGAAATTTTTATTGCATCTATCCCACTGATCGAAAAACATAGATAAATGCAATTTAACAAGCATTAAATAACACGTAATAAAATAATTTATAGAAAAGTAGTTAATTTTGTTGTGCATCAAAAATTTAATATATCTGCAAAATCATATAAGTTAAGATAAAATACAGTCAAATCGCGATAAGTCGACACCCGGATAACTCGACACCCTCGGTTAAGTAGTCAGGCATTAATGCCGACTTACACAGGCATTAATGTTAAAAAACTCCGGTTTACTCGACACCGTTTACTTATTAATATATAATTAATATATTTAATAATATAATAATACATTAATATTATTAATATATATACATATTAATTAGAATGCCTTAACATTTTATGTATTTTTATGTATAAAATAATAACAGATAAACAAAAAGAAAATATACAATCTACATCAACGCCACACCAGAATCCAATTTTGCATTTTCTCATGACACAGGCATTAAGAATCCTTAGACGCTACTAGCCAACAATTGACAATTGCGAAGATTATGTTTTAAAGGCGTTCACGATCGTTGAAAAAGAAAGTCGAGACAGTTAAGTGCTCAAAACAAACAACACTAAACGAATTTTTCAGTTTTTCATCTACAGAGTAAATGGAGGACACAATGTATTGTAAGCCTACACTACTGTATAACGCACTACTGCATTTTATTAATTGAAGTTTTGTGGTTTTTTTTCCAACTTAACATAAGTCGTCACATCGGATAACACGACACATTTCCACTTCCCCTTGGGGTGTCGACTTATACGGAGTCGACTGTATTTATTATTATTCAGCATTTACAACTTTTTTTATAAAACTCGTCTGTATCCCCAAAATAAAGCTTTGTCATTTTATATTATTTAAAAATATAACGAATATTTTAATAAATTATGATAATAGATGGTGCCACCAAACTTTTTAATGTAGCCGAGAAATTAACGAAATTGTTGATGGTTTATTTTTAAATGAAGAAAGTTAATAAAATTAAAAGTATTAAAGAGGTTTCGTGCAATTTTAAATCGTGTTGTATAAATAGTATAAGTATTTTATTAGTATAAATGGAAGATTGTTCTCAAACGTTCACGTAGTCATTAAAATTGTATTATAGCAAATGTATATTATTTCATAATATACGTAAGCCTTTAATTTTTCCGACAAAGTGTGTTTTGAATGCTTCATACGTTATAAGTGTCACATGACCAAATAAATTGAAGAACATTGTTATGCAGTAATCCTTTGTTCCTAGCTTTTTAAATTTTGACTTGATAAACACTAATGTTGTGTGTTTTTTCTTCAAAGACACTTGGCAAGTTTTCTATCAGATATCTTTATTCATTCTTTTTAAATTTTGTTTTACACTTCTGTAATTGCAACAACCTTAATTATGAAAGTAGGGATGAGTTTTATAAAAGAAACAAATTGAAAATGCTATTAATGGAAAAGATATCTGCGGATGCATGTGGCATGCGAGTGCGAGAACACACGGGAAAATTACGCAACTCATTGTAGGAATTTCTTTCGGCTTTTCTGGGTTGAAATCGTCGAAATTGGCAAAAATCTCGGAAGGTCAAAGTTGATACGATTCCAATACTTTACCGTGTTATATACACAAGAAGCCGACAAAGTAAGTTGGAAGATTGGTTCAAGTTACCTACAAACCAATAAAAATGAAAAGTTGAACCAATTAATACAATGGTTTCTAATGTTTTTCTTATATTGTCCCCTTTTAAAAAAGTATTTTTTCTGTCGACCCATTCAATGTTATGTTCTGTAGACTAATATTATACAATATTTATAATATATATTATACATATATATTATAATATATATTATATATATAATATATATTATAATATAATATATTATACATATATATTATAATATTATACAAATTATATTGTATAATATTAGCCTATAAGTTTTATATTATATACATTATAACCTCCTATATAATTATTAAAAAACATTTATTTTAGAGCAAGAAAAATGTGTAAAATTTTAAATATTTGCAAAGTTTTAGCTATTCCCGCACACTTTCATCGACCCCAGAAGGGTCAATACCGACCCCGTCAAGAAAGCCGGACCTAATAGAATGCATTTAACAAATTATTTCAGTTTTAGAATTAATAAATCACAGGAGGGACAATGGTAAATTACTTATCAGCAGTTTATAATAAATTTAAATTCGATTTTGCACTCGAATTTTTTAACGAAACACCAATACACTTTGGGTTTTCAACATCAAACGGCATAAGAAAGCTGCGCAGCTGCGGCCGAATAAATAAAAATGGAACAAGCAGCTCTTCGCCTGCCGTTCGTCATTACCAGACGAACGACAACCCAGAACTCACCACGTGGAGGTGGCTGTTTCAGAGTTCCACCAAGAGTTGGAAAGAATCCAGCTCTACAAGTGACCAACATCGCTTGTCGAGTCGAGTTCTTTCTAACTCGCACCATGAAAAATATTTATAATTACCTCTGAATACTCCAAATTCAGCTATTCGAAACTCACCGTATTATTACTATCTAAACTAAGGGATGCAATATTACAACAACTAGTAATAAAGAAAAACAGAGATCTATAAATACACCTGGTCGTAATAAAGTGCACGTTAGGGCCAGAAAATTCAGTTTAATCTCATACCGAACTTCATTAACCAAAATCAAAACAAACAAAAAAAAAAAACAAATACTCCCCCTGCGCGGGATTTAATAAAGCAGGAGACAGAAAGCCCTCTCTATCTCCGATAGGCCTTTTCACTCGAGCGTGCCTTAAAAAAACGAAACACAGAGCATCCTCTAAGCCTCACCGTCTTTTGACTTCATCCCATTGGGCTTAAAGATGCGGGACAGACACAGGGAGCCTTCTTCACCTCTCGTCGGCGTCTCCTGTCTTCGTCCGAGCGGGCCTAAAAGATGCGGAAGATAGGGAGCCGTCTCCGTCTATCCTGTTCTCGTCCGAGCAAGCCATAAAGATGTTGGACAAAGCGAGCCCTCTCCGCCTCTGTGAAATTTCCTGTCTTCGTCCGAGCGGGCCTTAAAGATGCGAAATACGCGGAGCCTTCTTCACCTCTTGTCGGCGTCTCCTGTCTTCGTCCGAGTGAACCATAAAGATGCGGGACACTGGAAGCCTTCTGCGCCTTTCGTCGGTGTCTTGTTCTCGTCCGAGCGGGCCTTAAAGATGCAGGACACAAAGAGTTAGTTTAAGTAAAAGTAACTCGAGTTAAAAGACCGACGGGAGATGTCATCTCTTTACTCCAGCGGGCCTACGAGAAAGGCGACACAGAGAGCCTTTTCTGCCTCCCATACAATACTGAAATTTATCTAATCGCAATTTTTTCGCGAAATCTGAAAGAACTTATGAACAAATTTTCGCTCAACAATAACCACCTACAATAGAAATTCCTAACAATACATTCTAACAATTCGTTACGTATTGTTAGAATATATTGTTTAGAACGCGTAACGTATTACTATCCCGTCATATTTTTACGTCACGTGTTACGTAAAAACATCAATCGGTTTGAAATATTTCAGAAAAGATCTTTTTATTAAAATAATATTCATTAGAAACAGGATTACTTAAGTTAAAATAATGCTGTTTTTTTCTAATACTGTAAATAAAATTACAGAAATGTCGAATCGTTCACTTATTTTAAAGTAACGTTTTCTGTATTTTTGAAAATCCAAAGAGGAATTTGTAATGATTGTCGTCCTTTGCATGCCAGATAATGTTACTAGAATGTCTTAATTCACAAATTTTCGAGTAAAGGTGCTTAAGCATCAAAGTGGGTGAACAAAATTTCTGAAATTTTGCAGGGTGGTTTGATTATCGGGTAATCGATGATATTAAATTTTGGCGGTTATAGGTCGAGGGGTGGAAAGATAATCGGGGTCGTGTGAATCTCCGGTAGGGTCAGACTTAATGACGAGTTTACTCGTTATTAGCATTTACCAGTGGCGTGTTGTCATTGGAAGCTGTGGAAGCGCCGCTTCCATCTTCCAATAACCTTCCCTTGTATTTTCTAAGATATAAATTTTCACGTACCTTGAATAAATTAAAATTAATATTTTATTATAACTGCATTATGTATCTTATTACAAATGTCTATACTACATGTGAAAAAAACGATAAGATTGCTATTGTATATTCGAATAATCAGTGGCGGAATGGAAGAGCTTACGTGACAGTTTTCACGGCGAGAATAACTGAATGGTGTAAAGCAGCCAGAGGGCATTGGCAGAGGTCTCATGAGAGAGGCATTAAGAATCCTTAGACGTTACTAACCAACAATTGACAATTGCGAAGATTATGTTTTAAAGGCGTTCACGATCGTTGAAAAAGAAAGTCGAGACAGTTAAGTGCTCAAAACAAACAACACTAAACGAATTTTTCAGTTTTTCATCTACAGAGTAAATGGAGGACACAATGTATTGTAAGCCTACACTACTGTATAACGCACTACTGCATTTTATTAATTGAAGTTTTGTGGTTTTTTTTTTCAACTTCGCATAAGTCGTCACATCGGATAACACGACACATTTCCACTTCCCCTTGAGGTGTCGTCTTATACGGAGTCGACTGTATTTATGATTATTCACAAATAAAAAATATTAAAGCATGATTAAATGTATAACACAGACATTAAGTTATTCAAAAACTTTAAAAATTACACCTATACTAAAAAATAATTTTATCATAAAAGTATTAATCGATTAATTATGTTAATTAATATATAATGTGAAACCCGGAAACAGCGTTAAAAAGAGAAAAATATAATATTTTAGATTGACAGTAAAGAAAATTTGTCGTCGACAAATTTTCTTTACTGTCAATCTAACACACGGGAATTTGTCCCGTGTGTTAGATTGACAGTAAATCCCGACACGGGAATTTGTCGTCGACGCTCATAGAGATTAGCGGGAAAAACAAAATTTTACATAAAGTAAATTTAAAAAGGGAATATTTAAAACTTAAGACGCAGTTTAGTAAAGCAAAACGAAACTAGAAAAATATTAAAATGAGCTTGGGTGTCATAGTCATCGATTAAACGCGATCAGAGTCTAAAAGATTGCGTCGGGTAGACCATCTCTAGCCGACCTTTCCCGCGCCCTAAACGGAGCTCTATTTACACCTGGAGACAAGTGGGAGACCAATTGGGAAGCGAGGAAAAAAAGGGTTAGCCAATTATTGATAAATGGAGTCAGCAAGTTTTGATAAGAACGTGGTCATTAAAGACAACAGAGCTTCTTCCTTGCCAGTTCACGTGTGGCACGCACCGTCCTCAGTCCCTTGTAAAATCCGTTTGTGTCTTGTGCTGCGACGTCCAATATCGGTGTACTAGACCAGACTAGACGTTAGCGGTGCCACGGTCTATAACTTAGATATTAAAGTCAGAAGAAATTTAACAAAGTAAAATTTTATTGTTTTTATTAATCACGAATTGCAAAAAGGCAAATGAAAAGCAACAGAAAACTTTAAAAAATGACTACAATCACAATGGAACTGAAAAAAAAGATTGTTTAGAAATATGAAGGTGGCATGGGTGTTCGAGATTTAACTGTTGCATACCGTATTCCGAGAACGACGATATCGACGATCGTAAAAAATAAATACATTATTAAATCTGCTGACATTGCGAAAGGGTTTTAATCAATTTCTAAACAGATCGAAGACATTAGATCATGTTGAGAAATTGCTTTTTGGAGAGTTTGATTTGATTTTGATTTAATGATTTAAATAATATAATACAATATACTGTAATAACTTTTAAAATCTATAATAAAATTTTCTTTTATTAATATGCTCAGTGTTTAAATTATTTTATAACCCCATTAATATACCATATCAAGACAGGTTTTTTACATGAAAACGGATTAATCATTTTTACATTACTTCTTATGGGAAAGGTTGGTTTGGTATACATCCAATTTGGTATTAAGTCCAAACATCAGGAACTGATTAAGGTCGTATACCGATATTCCACTGTATATGTTTTATTGTCAACAGATGGCAGTATGTTCTACTATTATTATGCAGTTACAGCAAGGACTGTATAAGTTTATTAGGGTGGAGTAAGGCCTCAAGATATAGGCTGACTCTGCCTCGTAAACTTGTATTTCCTGAAGCTTGAAGGGTGCAAAATGTAAAGATAGGGAAATACTAGTAGAAAAAAAAAACTAAATTACTGAGTTTTAACATTTATCTTCCTGCATTTTTCTCAATTGTAAAAAGGTATTGTTAGTATTTTATGATGAATTTTAAGTTAACTCTAAAATACTTGTCTTGGATTGCAAGTTTCAGTTGCATGTATGATATAAATTAATTTCCAGACAATAGACAATAATAAATTTTGAAAGTGATAAAAATATACATAAAAAATATAGGTAAAACGTTTTTTTTATTTTTAATTATGATAAGTTATGCATTTTATTCAACGAAGCATTAATAATTCATTTGTTATATAAATAATAACGATTTCAATTCTACAGCTTCTAGAAAACGGAACAAAATTAATTTGCATTATTAAAAGATTTTTAACGAGTTTTTTCCATTAAAGAATTATGATTAAGATAATATTTTAACCGTCTGTTATTATGAATTTAACAAGTAAAAGTTAACTTATAAATCGATACAAAATTTTTAACACAAACATAACAGAATATAACGGAATCGAATGGAAACAGATCGTCAACCTGAATATGTCAGTCCTTTCTCCAAGGCTATTGTTGGTTCGGTGACGATAACCTTCCACAAGGCAATCTTAGTACACACAGAACGGTAGGAGTAAAACAGTTCTTAATCCCTACATTAATTGTTGAAAATAATGTTTAAACAATTTATAGATAATTACCTTATTACCATCTACTCGTAATGTAAAAAAATGCAAAACTAGATAAACTGCATTGTCGTTACGAGACTTGAATACGAAAGTAACTAGAAGTAGATAATATACAGTAAGTATATATATAATTTATTACTGCAACATGTCTAAAACAAAAATCTTTTAACAAAATTTAAAAAGTAGTCTATAACTTCTTAAATTTTGTTAACTACTAATTGCATTTTATATTGAGCTTGTGTTTTTTTACAATAGTTCATAAAATTATATTACAATGTTATATATTTTGAATTCGTACAACTAACCGTATTACGCAATAGGAAACTGTCAATAAAACTAGTATTTTACCTTTAAGAATGTTTACTCGTAACAAGAATCCTCTAGAAGTTTTTTAAGTTTGAAAATTTAAATATTATAACGTCATTTTATTTTATTTTCTGGTTACGTGTAAGGAAATTCTAAGGCCGTTCATATAATTAAATTTTTTATATGAATATTATTTAGGTCTACGTGACAGGTATAGGAAATAGCAGTGTTATTCCCGTATAGAAAATGTACAGCTTAGTGTTCTGCAAACAGTTAAACTTTAATTAAATTTGAATATTTTATCTTTATTACCTTTACCTGTTTCTTGAGTATATCAAAAAGGCATTAATCAAAACGAGCTCTGGTATTAAAAATAGAATAGTTGCTATTAGATTAATAAATTTTCTTTAATTGTATCATATAATATATGATACAATTAAATATGATAAACCATGATATACGTAGAAAAACAAGACTTTGTTGATGATAAAAATCAGAAAATAAATTAGAATAAATTATATATTACACTATAAGAAAAGTTTCAATTGTATATCATCTACTTCTATTATTCAATTTGCTTCATAAAGTAGAAAATAAAATTTATTGATCTAAACCTATGTCGTTAGTAAATCAATACCAAGGACGTCAGTACATTATTTTTTCTACCAACATACAGTAAACGTCTTGTGTATTTAAAAATAAAATAAAATGTTCGTCTTTGTCGGTTATTTTTACACACATCTCTTGAATAATATACTATAGTTAAGTAATGAACCTTTATTTTGAGGCTCTTTTCCACTTCATTATATAAAACGTGTTACAAGAGTCTTTCCCTATAGCCATAGAGGGATATCGGTGTTAGCATTTATTATTGATAACACAAGTATTATATAGTGAAGCAGAGAAAAGCCTCAAAACAAAAATCGACTCATCAGATTTTATGTCTATGGTGTTTGTAAAATCAATTAATATGATCGATTTTACCAATCTTAAATGAAAGTATAATGTAAATAGATTTTATTAATTGATATATCTCGAAGACGTTAAAAATAACAGACATTTTCACCTTTTGCTTAAAAATATTCATACATGTTCTGTATGTAATAAATAAAAAGATAAAACTATTCTAGATAAATAGAATAAGTTAATATATATTTGTTAATATTAATGCATATATAATGCACATGCCTAGAGTAATGCAATTAAATGCGATCTGAAGTATAAATACTGAGCACAAAAATTAATTTAAACTTTAGGTTTATAGATTATACAAGTTTAAATTAAACTAGTAAAATACTAGTACATAATAAAATATGCAAGAAATAGCCACGTCATAATATAACTGCGTTTTCTATTGGACGTTACCAGATATCAAGGCTAACTTGTTTTCGTCTTCATGTAAGAAACGCTTTAGAAAGACAAAGGTTAGTACAATAATTTCATTTCTGTGCTCTTTTTTCTTAGTTTCAATAGGCATTATTTAAAATTCAAAGGAATGGTTTCTTTTGTTGAAACTGTTCAGAGGTCTACGTGAATAAATGTCTCTATTTACGTGTTCCTGTATCAATAATGAAATACTTATAATATAACAATTGTAGTATTTGTATCACTTGATTATAACGATTTTAAAGCGAATATTTAAATGTTCTAAATACATTTTGTAATCTTTATAATTATTTTAAGATTTTGGTATGGTATTACTGAACATTTTAAAATTATTTGCGTTTTTATTGTACATTTTATTGGACTAACATTAAGATTGTATGATATTTGCGTGTCTAGAATGTATAAAATGCTCTCTAGCACGCTATGAAAATTTCATTAGTTGTCTCAATGGGAAAAAAATACTCTCGGATTATTTTGTTCTCATTCATCATTATAAAAGCTGTAAAGTAAATTTTAACAGGTTCTTAACACCCGCTCTATATTTTTAACAGGTTTATAAATTAATGTATTGAAAGAATATATCCTAGAATAGATTATTGTGTCAGAACCAAAGGCAAAAAATATGACAAGACAAGAATTAATATTTAGAAAGTTAAGGAAAAAAACGAGTCAACTGTCAAATTTTGTCTTTTATTTTTGTGTTTTACAGTAATTAAATTATATATAAATCCATAACTTCTGTTTAAGGTTATGTGAGATTTTAAGCTCTTTTGTCAATTGTTAAAACTCTAATAATCCTAATTATTTCTCTTCGTTTTCCAATTTTCCTTTTTTTTTTTCTATGCGCAGTTGTTAGTGGGAAGGTCAAGAAGACGAAATTCTCCCCTCTGTTTTCTGCAGCACTTCCAGAAGTGACTTTTTACCCTTTTAAATACGTCTCGAACGTCAGAGACGGTTCTCCTTTCGTGACAGGGTATCATTTGTTTATTTCCACCTTCGTCGTGATCTACGGCGCTAACCAATTAATACGAGACTGAAGGGACCTTCTGTTAGGATAACGAGTAGGTCATCCTAACAGAGGGGTTAGAACCGAACGAACCCACGCACTTCCTATTTCACCCGATTTTGTCACTGTTAAACCCGATCAGACGACCCACGGACTGAACAATTATTGCTTAGGTTGCAAGACAAATCTTGACCTTAAGTCACCTCCGACCATCTATTCCGAATGTTTGACAGCTGTTATCAATTTTAAGACGTAAAATGAGTAACAATACCGGGATAGAGAAAAGTAATAAATTTGACGATATGTTCGATTTCTGACAATTAGTATAAACAAACTTCAGGCACAAATCGGACTTAGGTCACCTTGCATCAGAATCCCCCCGGAATCCCCTCACAAAAAGGGTATAAAATGGGATCGCACACGTGCCTCGGGGTGATCATCGGCTGAAAGCCCAGGACCAGGAACCCCATACGAATCTCGGCTCCAAATCTGCTACAGGAAATCGGCTCGAACGTGATCGCTGCAGCTAAGAGGTATTTGATTTGAGTGTTTAGAGCTCTCTCTCTCTCTCGATTCCTATAGACCTTACCCGACTTCGCCCTTCTCCGGGAAGGCACGAACGGTCAAGCGCTAATTAACAGTTGTCAGCCGATATAAGTATTTAGTGTTAATTTTGTATCTTTTATTTGTACTCTAAAATAATTGTAATTAGAAATTTATCTATGTGTTTATTAAATGTGTCGTTTTATAGTTTACTGTTAGTTATCTTTGAGTACGCTCGACACCTTATCATGACCTCAACAACCCTCCCCGCTACTCTAATCGCCCTCCTATGACCATTCTGACAAGGAAGCCGATAAATAGGGTCAAGCTCGCCCTCGGTTCTCGCAGAAATAAAACTTGCAGTGCATTTGCAGTATGAATATATCTTATAACTCGAATATTTAGGTAGATGTGTTTAGCCCCATAAAAACTATTTAGAAGGAATTACAATTGTAAAAAAATAAAACATCTTTATAATACCACTTTTATGGAATAATATAAAAAATATCGGTTTAAATTCTCTCACATTAATTACAGAAAATTAAAATGCATAAAGGATATGTTTGGAAATACTAACTGACGATTATAACAATAGAGTAATGATATACACTTTTGTAGACTTTTACAAGTCTACAAACTGCGTATACAGTAGTGCCGATTGATGAAAACGAGTTGCCTAAGTTTCCCTTATGATTAAGAAACACTAAGACACTTTAACCCGAAAAGATAAAATTGAGTGTGGTGATAAAATTTCTGTTGACAATTGATAAAATTTCTGTTACAAGATGTTATTAAAAAATAAACTTGTATTATTAATTACAAGGTATTAAAAATGGGAACTTAATGTTGTGTGTAGATATGAGCAGGAACGATGTTTATCTCCCTGTCACCTTGATGTATGTATAATCACCAAAAGTAACCATGAATTCTCTTTATATACAAGTTACCATGCCAAATTTCATTTTTAAATCCTTATCCTATTCAGATATATTAGAGGAAATAGAGATATGCTAATGTAATTTATCAGTGTCACTGGATTGTATTTAAAATCATACACGAAAAATAATTTAATTATAAATTACAGCATTACCTGGCGACAATGGATATAAAAAGTTCAATATTTGAGGAAGACAAAGAAGAGTTTTCTTGGGATGAAAATGCTCTGAAGAGTTTTTAAAAAAGTTATAAGTAAGTTATAGTATTTCTAAATATAATAAATATATATAAAAATTTACAGAAAAAATACTATATAAATTTATATAATATTTCATGATATACTCTCTATAAACAAATTTTATATAACTTTAGTACAACTGTGACAATGACAAAATGTTTGCAATAAAATTGTAATTTCTTAGCAAATAAGTTCTCACAATGTTAACATTTAAAGTTTTTGTTTAGCCAATATATTTACAGTTGTGTTTGATAGGGGCCTTTTTATGCTCTCTATTAAGTGGTAAAGGGCCTTAAACCACAAAGAAAAAAAAAGTTGTGTTTGACCTAACTGAATTGAATATTGTTAATATTGTTGAAGGCTTTATTATCTCAGAGATCAATGTTTTCGGTTCAATTTCAGATCTGGAAGTCACTGTTTGCACATTAAAATAGATGTAGATAGTATCCACAAGAGCAAAAAAGGCAAAGCAACCGTATTTCTAGATATTATCCTTCGCAAGAAATCACCCTACTTCTAGGAACGATCGAGAATTAAATTTGATTGCTCCGTTAAGACTATCTAGTTCAAGTAATTATGCTGGCTCTGAACAATTCACGTGACTATGTGGAGTGTACTTGATGTTGCATAGTTTTAGAGGAGTGTGAGGGCTCGCTCCATCCAAACGCGACAGGTGAGCAATAGCGAGCACATCAGCGCACTGGAACTGACGACCATTGAGTTTCGAAATTTAGAGGTCAAATATTTCGTGAATAATTACATGTAGAGGTATGGTTCTTTTGACTTTTTGCTCCTATTCATATGGTCTACATCTCTGTTAAGGCTTCAACTGTAGCATTTACATTTGCAATGTTACCGAGTTTTTTGCAAACAGAAAATTGGTGAAGGTTAATGGATAATGGATCTTCTGTAAAAAAGTCCGGTACAGTACATTGGAGGAAAAAGCTTGGATATTTTGCTGATTTATTAACTGAATTATTTTATACCATAGTTAATACAGTTTTGTTTTATACAGTAACTAGCAGGTAAGCCCGGCGTTGCTCGGGCAAAAGTAACGATTCTTACATTCTGTAAAACCCGTTTTCACAGAATGCAAGAATTGGGTCCCCCTGTTTCCGGACTAATTAGAGAATTTTTAGATGGGTCTAAAAATATGTTCGATTTCCCGCAAACTGCAAAAAAAACTGCATCTGCGTCTTGCACGTCGCTTTCTCTTAACAATTCCATTGTTACGTAATACTTCCATTGTTGACACTTCCATTGTTACTTAACACTTCCATTATTGGTGGAAGTGTTAAGCCTTAATTTTGTCCCTCTCCTCCGTGGGGAAGTATTTCGAAAAATCTCTTCTTAGCGTGCGTTCTCGTGACTTACCCTAAATCCGGATGCACACATGCCGCGCGGCAAGAAAAAGCGGCAGAATGACGTCACTTTTTTTCGCCGCAGAAGTCGATTTTGTGCCGTTTTTCTCGTGTCGCAAAAGTTGGTTGAATTCTATCTTTAAGACGCGTTTCTATCAGCCAATAACAGTTCGTCTGGTAGTTACGTGAGAAAATACAACCACGTGGTGTTTTACTGGCAGAAAGTTCGACGCGATTAACCGAGATAACACATATCAGAATAAAGAAGAAAGGATAATAAATTTAACACAAATTCTACACAAATCGTATATAATTTAATTCAAAGAACAAAACAACCGAATCTTACTCGAAATAGTATTCTTTATCGAGAGATCTTAACCGAGGAATAAGCCTATTTTGTACACAAGTTCTTTCTCGATCCAAGAAAATATCTCCAATCCAAAATCTTTGTTCGAATCTTCGACAAAATCTAGCTAAATAAAGCAAGCGCGGTACAAAACAAAATTTGTAAACACGTGGATAGCGGCAATTCAGTATCGTTCGTCATCTTGAATACTGAACGCATGCGCCGAAATGTAAGCGGTTTGCCACTTGTGTGGTTGTGCTGCCGCGCGGCGAAGACGCATTCGCGACACCGCTTTTCGCTGCCGCGCCGCATGTGTGCATCCTCCTTAATTTGTGTACCAATTTTTAACTTTCAACTCCTAACCGTTTGGGCTCTGCACTGATTATTATTATTTATTATCATCAACTCGTCTCGATTATATATATAGATTATTTGTTAATAATTACTAACTACTCGAGTACTAATAATTATAAGTATAGATTAAACAATATATTTGGCGATAACCCTTGCAAACTACAATAAACAAGTGTAAAAATATTAACACGAAAGTAGAATGTTAGCAATAAGATTTATCATTACATTACTTTTCTAGCCTGATGTTCTTTATTGTTCGAAAAAGGTTACAAAGATATAACGAAAATTTTAGCAAAGAGTTGCGTAACTTTCCCGGCTGTTGTCAGATTTTATTTAAAAAATAACAAAAATACATTACTTATAATAAATTAAATTCTGTGATGCCATTTTTTACGAGATTTTATTTCATAAAGTCTTTTTATTCTTATCAAATATTATAAAATGGCAAAAAGCGTGATTTTGAAGGTAGAGTTGAGGTTTATAAAGAGTATTGTAAATCTTAATAACGAGTAAAATATTCATTAAGTGCTATTTCACTCGAGACATGACCACACAATTTCCTGTATTTTCCCACCCCTCGATTTTTTACTACGTAAATTTAACGCCATTGACAGCCATCATACACAAATTACCTTGTCAAATCCCGTTTCTTAATCATTAAGTCATCTTGAGATTTAAACGAAATTGTCGTCAACACACACACACACATATACATACAATAACACATATATACGAACGTTTTCTCCTTTATCTTTGTGTTAATAAATCTGAAAACGTAGAGATTTTCAAAAGAAGGGAATCAAAATTTAGTCGATTCCAACAGAACTACAACCAGTAGTACAGTACAGTACTTCCAACAGTACTACAGAATGAAGTATTATGACTGAGTACAACGATATTTGTACAGTATTAAACATCAGACTAATAAGTTAGAAATACATCTTTGAAAGTTTATATATTCAAGATTTAAAACTATTATTATTTTTTGACTTTATATCTATTTGATGTAGAAGATCAAGGAATAAAATGTCGTATGGACGACATCTTTCTTCTGGGAATTCTTCGCGCAAGAAAATATGAAATGGGAAGATCTCTGCAGTTGCTGAAGAATTACTACGAAATTAGATTGCAATATCCTCAGTATTTTAAAGACCTCTTTCCTTCCAAGTTGGAGCGTGCACTATCGTTAAATATGATGCAATTTTTTGCCAAAACCCGATCATAAAGGAAGATATGTTTTCATTTATCAATTCAGTAAGCATTATAAAGAATTTTTATTATTATTTTATTTAAGAAAAGAAACAAAAATAATCAAAAAAAGTGAATTAAAGGTAAAATCTTGTTTTCATTTTGTTATTAATAAACAAATTCTAAATATATTTGTTACTTAATAATAGTAGAATATGTCAATTTAAATCAATTAATAAATAAACACACCTGTCTTATATTCGCTGAGCATATTGTTTTATTCCGAACGTTTTCAGCCTAATATAATAGGCCATCTTCAGGCTTTTCATTTTTTGTTCGAAATGGTAAAATGCAAATTCAAATAAATTCGAATGTTAAGTTAAAGGATTAACATACTCTCAAACTCGTTGCAAACTAACCTAAAACTTAAAGTAAAAAATATAAATAATAAAATACAAATAAACTGAATAATAACAAAAATAATAAAATACAATAACTGTATAATAATTAATCTAAATGTAAAATTTATCGTTAACTGAATATTAATTCTTATACAATCCAGCCCATATTTTTATGGATTATTAAATCCCATACTCTTTTCAATTTTGTACTTCCAAGCCGATAGTAATGTATTTGCATCTTTTGAGTTTAAGCATCTGTTCATCATTTTACTTTTGTAAATTTCTATTTTTTCCATTTCCATTGCGATGGACGGTGAATGTCCTGTTTTAACTATCTTTGCCTCATTCCATTTGACTACCCCTCCATCCGCCTGCGCCATACTCGCCAAAATCGTGCTGTTTAGTCCCTTACTCACACTATATTTATGTTCCTTTACTCTTACTTTGAGGCTTCTTCTTGTCACTCCTATATATTCTTTATCAATTCCTAATTGTTGGTTCTCATATGGTATACTGTATACACCCGCTTGTTCATCCATTCTAGTCGTGTCCTTATCATTTCTTAATAGTCTATAAATATTAGGTGCTCGTTTGTAAACTATGTTTGTGTTTTTGTATTTTCACAATTCCTTCACCGCCTTTCTGGCTTGCTCATTGTATGTGAACTTGTTGAAAGTTGTGATGCTGTTATTCGTTGCCGTTCTACCTTTTTGTTTACTGTAACTCTTGATGAGGCCTTTGATTGTGGACATTTTGTATCCCAAATTCTTCGCTACCTTTTGGATTCTATTAATTTCTTTGTTCCGGTCTAGTACATCGGTGCAGTATAAGAAGGCCCTTTTGATGAGCGCCTTAAATGCAGATAGCTTATACTTAAACGGGTCTTTCGAACATGCCGATATATATAATACGGAGCGTGTGTTGGTTTCAAATATACTGTCGTTTGTATGTTTCCTAGCTTAAATTCCTTGTTAATATCCAAGAAGTGGATGTTTCTTCGGGTTTTTTGTTGTAATTTTAGTTTCAAACCATGTTCATTGTCGTTGATTGCAGTCAAGAAATCTTTAATGCGTTGGTCATCTTTCCAAATTATTAAAACATCATCAATATATCGTCATCATCAATATATCGTTTGTATATTAAGAAATGATAAGGACACGATTGGAATGGATGAACAAGCGGGTGTATACAGTATACCATATGAGAACCAACAATTAGGAATTGATAAAGAATATATAGGGGTGACAAGAAGAAGCCTCAAAGTAAGAGTAAAGGAACATAAATATCGTGTGAGTAAGGGACTAAACAGCACGATTTTGGCGAGTATGGCGCAGGCGGATGGAGTGGTAGGCAAATTGAATGAGGCAAAGATAGTTAAAACAGGACATTCACCGTCCATCGCAATGGAAATGGAAAAAATAGAAATTTACAAAAGTAAAATGATGAACAGATGCTTAAACTCAAAAGATGCAAATACATTACCATCGGCTTGGAAGTACAAAATTGAAAAAAGTATGGGATTTAATAATCCATAAAAATATGGGCTTGATTGTATAGTAATTAATATTAACAGTTAATTAATTTAAATGTAAAATTCATCGTTATTATTCAGTTATTGTATTTTATTATTTATATTTTTTACTTTAAGTTTTAGGTTAGTTTGCAACGCGTTTTGAGAGTATGTTAATCCGTTAACTTAAAATGCAAATTCAAATAAATTCGAATGTTACCATTTCGAACAAAAAATGAAAAGCCTGAAGATGGCCTATTATAGTAGGCTGAAAACGTTCGGAATAAAAGAATAAGCTCAGCGAATATAAAACAGGTGTGTGTGTTTATTAATTGATTTAAATAGTGCTGAGAAGGAGATAGTAGATAGATAGATTTAAATTGACATATGTCACATTAAAAATTAAAATTATTATATCGTTTCATTGTAAATAGTTATATAGATTTATAAATAAAGATTTTGAGTAGCTAAAAAGAAAGTTTAATAATTGTTTTACTATTTAAAATAAAAATTTAATTTTGTTTTTCATTCAA
Source organism: Centruroides vittatus (assembly GCF_030686945.1). NCBI lineage: Eukaryota > Metazoa > Arthropoda > Arachnida > Scorpiones > Buthidae > Centruroides > Centruroides vittatus. The sequence continues at coordinate 99,939 of NW_027122000.1, forward strand.
ATTTAACATTTTAATATATTTTTACTTATTCCATAAGTATAGGCTTTCTACACACGACATGCAGGCCAATATACGTATAGTACATATACTATTATCTCTATTATGTTGCAAGTACGCAACACGCTAAATGTTACTGTTTATCGTAAAAAATTTTAATTATAAATTAGCCTAACTAAATTTTGAAATTTATCATTAATATACAGTATTATATCAACTGTTATACGAAGCAGTTAAAGATTTTCAATTACAGTGGTTTTCGTACTTCGAATCAATGTAAATTCCAGGAACTTTTATGGGTTTAAACTTCAAGTAGCTGTTAACCTAAATAAAACAAATTGTTTGTATTGTTTCTGCTGTTTAAGTTTATCGAAATGTGTTGTGTTTAAGGTATGAAAATTATTTCACTTTCCTTTATTTTGCAATGGAGAAAATTTGATATGTAATTCAAACAATTTCAAAAGATATCCTAGAATGAATTAAATTCGGAGTATTCGAAGAAGAATGCACTACTGTATTTAGTTTCTCCTGATGTTTCTCGTTAATATATATAACCTCTTGTTATTATTGCAGGTAAATGGGATACTTCTGTTGCAGACAGATATGATATGTTTCGTACATTAATGCTGTTCTTTGACCTGCAACTAAATTTTCATCGAACTCAAGAGAAAAGAATAGTAATTATAGCAAATGCGGAAGGAATATCATTATCACATTTCCTTCAACTGACACCAAGTTTTTTGAGTTCAGCAACGAATGTTTTGTTTGTGAGTAAACCTTAATTTATATTATATTCGTTTTCTATTTATTTAAATTTATATACAGCATTGAGCATCAAACACAAGACCGTGTTATTTATTAAACACTTGGCACTTTTCCGAAACAAGTTATTATTGTATATGCTGATTGGGTAAAAAATAAGAAATGTGAATTAGTCGAAGGTAAACAGTTTAGGCAACTCCCGATAGACCCAAAAGATATTATATATAAAGAGCTAAAAAGTAGAGTCACAAGATTACATAAAATGAATAAATTAACAAAAGCTGAAAAAGAATTTATCCTAAACGATCAGAATGATCGCACGCCAAAAATTAATATTCAACTTAAGACTCACAAAGATGGCGAACAGGTTCGACCCATAGTGGACTTCAAATATTCAACGTTATATAACCTTGAAAAATTTCTAAAGCAAGAACTTAAGTCTTACCAAAATTCTAATTTTGCCATATCTAATACTGATGAGCTTTTAACAGATCTAAAAGATATGAAGATAGAAAGCACTTTTAAAATGGCTAGTTTAGACATAATTGAAATGTATCCCTCCATAACATGGGACATAATTGAAGAAAAATTAAAAAAACTTAACATAACACCAGAGATCACCCAACTAATAGAGTTTTCGTACATGAGTAATTACTTTGAAATAGAAGGTAATTATTACACCCAAAATGAAGGTATTAGTATGGGATCAGTTATAGGACCTAAACTTGCTGAATTAGTAATGATTGATATAGATGAAATAATTAATAAAATTCAAGGTATAAAATTTTACAAGCGATATGTTGACGATATTCTGATTATGTACAATACTTCTGAAATTACAATCAACCAGATAGAAGTCCTTATAAATAATTTAAATAAACGAATTCAGTTTAAAACAGAAGAAGAAGACAGTATTAATAATAGCATTAACTACTTGGACGTTAGGATTACAAGGAATAGAAATAGTATCGAATTTGAACCTTTTAAAAAGCCTTGCACTATCAGTACGACTATCAAATATAACTCTAATATACCTTTATATATCAAATATAACGTCTTTGCAATGGAATATGAAAAAATTAAAAATAGAACCAGTAAGTTAAGTAATATGTCTAAATATATAAAAGAATTAAAAAATAAATTTGTATTAAATGGATACCCAAACTATATAATTACAAAATGGGAAAAAGAAATAAATGATAAAACAAATAGAAACGACAAACAAAGAATAGAAAAACAAGGCTCAGGAATAAGATATATTAGTTTTCCATATGTAAAAGGATTATATGAAGAAATTAATAAAGAATTAAGAAAGGTAGACATAAAACTCGCACCTAAATATGAGAAACTTAAATCCCGGCTAAAAAATAAAAAGAGTATACAGCAAACTAGAACAGAAGCGAAAGAAACAAAGAATGTCGTTTACGAAATTCCGTGTACTTGTAAGAATAATAGTATTTATATTGGAGAAACGAAACGTAAGTTAAATATCAGATTAAAGGAACATGTCGCCGACTTAAGATACAATCGAGTAAACTCTGTTTTTCATGATCATTGCCTACTTAATAATTGTAATATAGATCAAGATGGTACAAAAATTTTATATAAAGAAAAATACGCTTATAATAGAAAATTTAAAGAGAGCGTGGCCATCATAAAGTCCAGTAATTCTATAAATAAAAATTTAAGCATAAATATAAACAAGAATTGGTTAAGAATATTATAATCATATAAAAAATAAGCAACAGATCCAGCCTAACTTGGCTACTTTTGGCTATACAGTTAATTATGTAAATTCAGATCGTCATAACCAGCAGAATATGCAAATGGTCAACAAACAACTGCGTAATAATGAGCCAGTACTAGACGAAAAGTGAGTTTTTTAGTTAACACCAGGTCCAAACGTTTATTGCTTTATGTCAAGATAAAACAACAATGAAGAAAAGAAAAAAGTTAGTAAAAAGAAGATTAAAGATCTATTGCGTTCGATTTTAAAAAAGTAAGATACCGAATATGTTTAATATACCGATATGTATAAAATAAGCCTGTATGTTTATATATTTTAAAAGAAATTTTACAATTTAATTAGCCGTACGTAGAACATTTACATTTGTTGCTGTAACTTTGAGGTCCAAATTGTGCTATGCACGCGCACCCTTGAGTTCGAGGAACTAACGGTACGTTTTAAATTAATTTTAGTGGTATCTATTAGTGTGTGTTATATTACTTGAAATGTTGTATATTGTTTTATTAGTTGACTGAAGAGGGGCGAAATGCCCGAAACGAGTGAAATAAAATCTTGTCTCAACTAATAGAAGTGGAAAAGTGCCAAGTGTTTAATAAATAACACGGTCTTGTGTTTGATGCTCAACATATAAGAAAACACGGTTTCAAGAATACCTTATATACAGCAATTGAACTATTTTATACGTTTTTTTTTTCATATGCGCATCAATTTTTTAAGGAAACTTTCTTATACTCTTTATCAATTTAATACATTTTTACTGCTGCTGCTTTTTGGCATAAGTATATCTGGTATATATCGCAATTTTTTCAGTAGAAGTGTAGAAACCTATGATAGATATGAAATCAATGCAAGAATTATGAAAATAAGCGATAAGAAATTAAAATAAAAAACAGATTTCTAGTACGTTTATGAATAATATGAAAAGGGCAAGTAAACATGGTTAGAATGTTTAATAACCTAAAAATTACATTACAGATACTAGTCATATCTTCACTGCTTGCCATGTCCAATCACCAAAAACAACTATTTTCCACTGCAGAGACAACCTTTCTTTAGAGGCTCTGCACAAATACGTAAAATAGTCTAAAATGTCAACAGGTGACAATTCCAACACAATAAAAATATAATGTTTCTTTGTAAAAACGGCTGGCAAAATTACAATTTAATAAAGTAAGAATTACATTACAGATACTAGACTATAGAAATAATATATTTCTATTGTGTTGAGATTGTCACCTGTGGACATTTTTGACTGTTTTACATATTTGTGCAGAGGCATTGCCTCTGAAGAAAGGTTGTCTCTGCCGTAGTAAATAGTCGTTTTGGATGATTGGACATGGCAAGAAGTGAAGTATCTGTAATGTAGTTTTTAGTTTATTAAATTGGAATTTTGCCAGCCCTTTTTACGTAACATGGAAACTTGAGTAAAATAAATTTCAATGTAACTTTGTAAAGTACTTAATTTTAGTATCTTAGGAAACCGAGTATAATTACGGTCGGTAAAACTTCCGTTAACCTAACGGGTACTTTACGCGGATTCGAGATTAGTTTGCCAGGCCTGGGCTTTTAAGCGTGCACCGAAAAATTAGTAATAATAACGATAAATATCAAGTCAGATCAAAAGTTCAAATATATTTAATTAGCAACTAGAATGTACTACGTACAAATGTCAATAATCCAAACAAAATTTATTAACGAAAATCAACAAGTCAACCCAATAAACTTAGCTACTTAGCTTAACTTAATAATAATTTCCCCTTTGAAATTCGACAATCAAATACTTAGAAACTATGAACAAAATCTCTTACTAATTAAACGTCTATCCGTCACCTCACTATACGAAGAAACTATTACTTCCTCAATCCTTTCGATATCGTCAAATCGTCAATCGAACTCCTCTTTAACACCTTGGATCGTCCAATTATCAATCTGGACTTCTATCAGAAAATACTTCGCTTTCGAATCTGCCTCTATTTGGAATTCACCTCGCCTTCTTCGGTTAACGTACGGGTTTTATACTGTGAGGTGACGTCACACTTGAGCTGGGTTACTCCCCTTATTTACATACTTAGTTGCTAACATTAATTTTCTTTTCTGGCAGCTTTAAGTTTCCGACAAAGCTTATAAACCGTTTACAAAATATTTATCATAATTTACTGAGATGTTTAAGACGGTTTATTAAGTATTTCTCTACTAGTGATTGTGGGGACTCCCCCCTCCATTTTTTTTCTGCGGACTGTTACTTCCGCTGGGCAGCGCAAGTGCGCAAGATTTTTCCTACGGCGCTTATTTCTCCGTGAGTTGTTTTATCTTCATTTTTCATTACTAACAAGAGAGTGGTGGGGAACCTTCGTCCTAAATAAACATAAACCCCAAACAAAAGATAATAAAACGGAAATAATAATAAAATAAAAATAACGTTCGGACTCAGTTCCTTACAAGTTCCAATTGTAACTATTCACTTTTTGCCATAATATAATCACTATGCCAATGTCATTACCACATTGTAGGGTACATCACCGATCACAACCTTTATTATGAGTAAGTCTGATCAGAAAACATAACAGGTGAGAGCTGATGTCACGACCCATAATACTCATTACAAATTCAGGTGTTTGAACACAAGATATAACTTGAATCCTCCTACAAAATCAATTCCACAAATAATCTTCGATGATATTTTACATTTGAAGTTACAATTCAAATACCCTATAATAACGCGAGGTAGATGTAGTCTGCAAGAAAATATTTATTAAAATAATATTTTCTGATTAATTATTTTGATTAAATATCAAATATGCATCTAATAAAAAAAATTATGTTATTACCTTTTTTATTTTTTCCTTACTAGAGAGATTCGTATCAGGCTCGATATATTGAAATTCATTACGTGAACTTGAATATCATCATTAAAGCAGTTTTAAGCATTTTTATTCCACTTTTACCAAGTAAACTAAGAGACAGAGTAAGTATCTGTAATTATTTATTAATTCACATCAAATTTTATATATTTTTTTTTTTTTTTTGTTAATGCTTTTCCTTGTCTTATATAAATAAAGACATGTGAAATTTGTTAATAAAAAACATAATATTCCTAGATATATAAGACTTTTTGTGTAAATACTTTAAAAACTTTGCCTTTATTCCTGCATGCAAATTAATCGGCGACATTTAATCGAACATATTTTATCATCATCTTACATATTTGTAAAGGTTTTCTGAGCTTAAACCCTTTTTATTTGAGAAACTAAGTCAATTCTTCTGGCTAAAATTAATCTACAATAATTTTTCTACTAGTAAGTAACATGAAATGAAAACATAATAGCAGATAAATAGGAGGAGCAAAATTAAATTATTTTCGGTTAAAATTATTTTAAATGAAACGAAGTAGTGAAATAAATGCAATCTAAAGGGCTAATCTATATCAAGTGAGCCTCCAACTAATGTGTAAAACGTAATTGTAATTCATAGAAAAAGATTATATTAATGTGTTTGTAAATAGATTTCGCATGAGTTTATTCTGTATATTATATATAGATGGATTATGCCTTTTATATATGCTTAAATTCGTGAAAATTTATAATAAAAATAAATTTGATAAACCTTTTTAACAATTTTACATTTATAAAAGAAATACAGTAACCATTCGAAATATCGCGCTTTTTTCTCGTTACAAAAATTTTAAAGCACTTCAGACAATAACTTTTAAATTACCAATTTCTATTTAATTTCTTTTTTAAACGAAATACGGTATTTTATTCTTTCCATTTTCATCGAAAGTACCACTGCAGGTGAAACAATAAATTCGTCAAAATTTAAATAAGCAAAACAGACTGACAGATCAGTTATCATTTATTTTATCTTTTGATATTAAAAGTTGTTTATTAATTGGTATTAAGTAGCACTGGTTTTAAGAATAATTGCGCGAATAATTGAGAATAAACGCGAGAATAATTGAGAGAATGACTTGGTTTCAAGAAGAACAGAAAAAAAAAGCATTTGATTATTATGAAAAGAGAAATTTACGACAAATGTTGCAGGATTATATTGAACGAACAGAATGCGAACAGGTTGTAAGAAAAAATATTCAACACATCGATAGAAGAGTTAAAAAACGAGAAAAAAGTAAACTAGCCAACGTATTAACTTTCCTTAAAAATGCCAAGATTATTTGCCAAGATTATTTGCTTTCGCTAAAAAAAAAATAAGCTCGGTACAGAAATAAGAGCGCTACAGCAAAAATGTGAAGGAACGACATATATTCTTGAAAAACTATTTTACAAATACATTACAATTTATCTCGAGAACAGTACCTTAAAAAAGGAGTTAAAGAAAGTAGTAAAAGGATTACAAGACCTCATGTTATTGGATGAAAAAATAAGGACAGTAATAGACTTTGAGAATTCGTTTTGAAGCATTAATGAAATTTGTTTCTAAAGATCCCAGAATTTGTTAATTACTCCATTGACATGACGGAGTACGCAAGAGATTGGTGTGCTATAAATTAGTTTATAGTTTTAATAACCAAATACACAGACAAAATAGTTGTCTCCATGGGGAGTCCCATATCAAAATTGTTATGTTAATTAGTGTTACGGAAACTCGAAAAAGTATTCTGAATGATGTCAAAGCAGACAATATATATTTTAGAAGTTATGTGGATGATGTATGTATAATTTGGAAGAATAACAAAGGCATCACTGAATTTATTGATAAGGTTAACGGTAACAAGGACGGGCTGAAATTGAAGATAGAACAAGAAGATCAATACATTTTAGAACATAAATATAGAATTTAAAAACGGAAGAATACACACAAAATGTGTACATTAAGCCGACACACAGCCCACTGTACTGTACTGTACATCCCTTTCAATTCAAATATTCTTTATCAATACAAACTAGCGGCATTTCGGTCACTCATCAGAAGAGCTTTTTTATATTGTGGTAATGTAATAGACAGAATGGAAAAGCTGGAAGAATCAAGCAATTGGTCGGAACACTAAAATATAGAACTTACATGATAGAAGGTCTAATTGAAAGGTTTGAAAAAAACAAGCCTAAGACGAAACAGCAAATCTATTGGAATTGCGAAATTCTCTTTTAACAGGAACTCTTTCATAACTAACACAATGAAAGAAATTGCAGAACGTAAAGGGTGAAGTATGTTTGTAAAGAGGGCACAAACTATGTCTCGGATTTTAAGAAACTATAAGGATAGATAAAGAAAAGAAGAAAAGGCAGGCGTGTACAAGGTTTGCCAAAACTAAATGAATTGGAGAAGAAAAAAGGTGTTTAGTCATATATGTTCAATTTGTTTTAGAATCGTTTGTAATAGATATATAACTCAGATGCAGTTACTTTTACTTTTATACTTTTTTTACTTTCAACCATATGCTACTGTAATAAAGGTGAAAGTGAAACTGCATTCACTAAAACAGGTATTTTATGATTCTTCTATACTCAGCCAAAACATAATTTTTTTAACAAACCTTTTTGGTTTTATTTTTCGGTGTTTTTAAATCACAAATGTATATAATATAGATTTACATGATACATAAAGAAAGTTATAATTTCTAATAAATTTTTTGCAAATTTTCTTTTAGAATCAATGTTTTATGAGGGAAATAAATTTAAAATGTACTCATTATATTAATTGGTTTGTAAATTACAGGTGCATCTTCATTCTAATATGTCAACACTACACGAATTTATCATTCCCGATTATTTGCCATTGGAATTCGGAGGAAATTTGCCAAGTTTCGATCCGACTGCAGCCAACAATATGATTAAAGCTAACGAAGAATTCTTTCGAAAAAACGAAGAATATGTGAAGTTGTACGAAGAACAAATGAATAAAAATTTCAGTCAAGGTACATTTCGCTATGTTCGTGAAGAAATTGAAGACGAAAAGTTGAAAAAACTTATAGAAAAATCTGAAGAAAGATTTAAATCTTATTCACATGATCCAGAAGCATTTTTGGCTGCTATGAAAGAGGATTCTGAATATGAAATTACACATTTATAAATGATATAGACAGGTCTTATTCCGGTATATATTCATGTAAACATATTTGAATTAAATCTCTGAAATAATTAGTATGATATCAGTTGATAATAAATAAGATATGAAACATAAATTTAAATTTTAGGTTGATTTACCTATGGTATACAAAATGGAGGCGCTTCCGGTCGCCATTTTGTTTGCACACGTAAATGTGCAAACAAGGTGGCAGATTTCGAAAATAACCAAAACACGCATATACTTATACCTATTTCTAAACTAACACACTATTAAATAGTAAATTTGCTAGTTACTTTTTCCTTTGCTTTTGTCTTCATTTCCTTCATTTAAATGAAAGACGAAATATAAAAAATACATTATTCTACCTTAACTTTATTAGTGAAATATATGGTATAAAATTCTACAGAAGATATGTGGGTGACGTGAACAGAAACGAGCAATTACGCTCTCCACTTCAAATTAGTAGTGACTTGCCCCTGTACATCATACTTTTTCTTTAACACAAGAGTCGTGCCGGTCATCCATGTAACTCTATTCAGGGGAATTTATGTTACTTGTGATTAAGGTTTATTAACGTACAGTTTGGTCTAATGATGTGTTCACTTGTTTATAATCGATCAGCGCAAATCGCAACCGTCAATCTCGTAACGGTCAAATCGTAACGGTCAACTCTTTGATAACAGGTGCGTGTCTGGGACATTGTAACGGAATCTGTAACACAAGAGTCGTGCCGGTCATCCATGTAACTCTATTCAGGGGAATTTATGTTACTTGTGATTAAGGTTTATTAACGTACGTATGTTAAAGACATTATTTATATTACTTAGAAGAAATGACGAAGAGTATGCTACGCAATTTACTTATTATTCAAGCATTCTTCAATTTTTAATCATTTTCTATTATTTTAGATATAGATTTTATTGTCGTGTGGGGGCACAACTTTATTCACCCAATTTGAAGTTTAATGACTTCTGTGAAGCTTAATAAATTCCGAAGCTTAATGCTAATAGGTTGTGATGATTAAAGATCAAAGGGATGGAATTATATGTAACATCTCGAGTGTGGTCGGACGTAATGAAGCTTTTACTCTTTATTAGCATTTATGTTTATTATTATTATTACATAAAGTCCATTTTACTTTCAAAATTATTCAATTTGCCATTTTCTATAACTTAATAATATGAAAATGTTTAAAAAATAACACTGTATAACAGATGGAGCCACACTATTTTAACTTTTTCTCCGTTATTGTTAAGCAAGTCGTTGCTGAATGTGTTTAATTTTTAATATTCTAACATATAAATTTACAAATTTTGTTTTGTTTTATATTTTTCACGTAGGAGTTAATTTAAAAGTGAATATTCTACCTCGTCAACGGGTAATATTTTTGTAGGAAAAATTCATTTTAGTTGCATTTGCGATTATACATTACAAAACGTGGTGATGTACAGTAAGTACAGTGTATATTTGTAATGATAAAATTACAATAAAATGCAAGCTATAATTCAGTGAAAACACAAGAGTTATTACTCTATATGAGAATTTTTAATATATTAATAAATAAATTAATATTTTTTTCCAATTTTATATAATAAAAATGATTATTAAAACAATGTAGTATACAAGTTCAAAAATATTTATATTCCAAAATAATAAAATAAGTTTATATATCACGTTATTAATTTATATAATTAACACAATGTTAGTAATTGCAAAATAATGATCAGCTAGTGTAACTGCAAGTTTTACATTTACAATTACACTAGATGATCGTTATGCTGTATTTGTAAGTGTAAACTTTCAATTTACTTCTCCCAATTTTAGTATTCTAAATAATTCTAAATAAAGTATATTGACTTATATAAGTTGAACTTTATTGTAATTTTATCATTACAAATATATACTTGTAACCTATCAGGTCACAAATAAATGGAAAGAGCTTATCACATCAAAGGAGAAGGACCGAGTTTTCACTATTGTACTGTACAATTATAATTAGTTTTAATTTAGTATTTTATGAAATTGTATACAAAGTGCACTGTGTTATTTAAAATATATGTCTGTTAACGTCAGGACCGGCCAAGAGAAAGTACACTGATAGACATTAAAATTGCTTTATCATGAAGGCGACACGCGAAATTTGCATGAAAGGTACTGTACAACATGCTGGGTACTCTGTACCTCTAGATTACCTATCAATTTAATCGGGTCTAACTTCCATTTTGCTGTATATGTTCTGTACAATAAACATTATTCTGTTGTTCTCTTTCCTTCTTGGTGTAAAGCTAGCTCCTATTTAGATGTTACGAATAAATTCCAAGAAACTTCACGTGTTCAGCCTGTGGTGAAGCCGAAACCAGCTACAAACTACCAGCTTATGACTGTGTTATCAAATTGGTCAATTAAAATGAATGGTTCTACTTAAATATACTTTAATTATGACAAACAGTCTTCTTAATGATTGAAAACCTTTAATTACAATTTGCTTTTTTTTTATATATTTATAAGGAAAATTTACTTTATTGTTTAAGTAAATAATTCTCAATAAATAATATAATAAGAAGCTACTCAAAGCAATGAGTAGCTTCTTATGACATAACGTAACATAAACATCGGCTAACATGTAATTAATCGTATCGTAGATAATTCACTATTTTCTATATTAATCAACGCATTATCATTCTGATGTATAAGTACTTAGAGTCGCATAATAATAAATAAATAAATAATAATGTAGTATAAGCTAATAATAGAATAAATGCCATAAACATGGAGAAGTCTAGTAATATATTCGGTTTTCTAATTTAACTGATATGTGAAATAAGAAACTAGACATTTTTTATATTACTTCGCTTCTGTGAATAAGAAAAAAAAGATGGATGAATTTTCACAGCTGAAGTAAAGTTGGTGCGATTCAATATAAAATATAGAATTAAAAATATGATTGAATGCATACATAATTATATACATAAAAAATTTTTTTTTAAAATTTCTATAGTTTAACGGCGAAAATAAATCCTTGTGTTTTTAATTTATTAAAATGCTAACGTTTTGCAATATCCTTATCGATGCGAAGTCGCTATTTTCCCTCATCAGCTGAACACTAATGTGCTTTAACATATGAAAAAATATTGACAATTTTTTGTTTACAATTCTTTATATCTCAGTACACTACTTCATATAAACTGAAAATTGTTTTTCCATAAATTAAATTTTTCATCACTTTTTAAAAGTTTTGATGCATGGACCGAGTACAAAATCGTAGTGGTTAGAAAACATTCGTAATTGTATTCGTTTGAAACCTTAAATATATTCCAAATGTTTCTAAATTCAAATATTTAAGAGAATTATATTTAAATTTTCATTTTTTATTATTGTATATATTATATGTCAGTAACGTCCGGATCAAACATTTCGATGGCATTTCTCTAAAACATTCTCATTGGTGCATTATTTACTTAAAACAGTAAACAATTGATCACGAACAATAAAATTTAATTCATTATTCGTGAATAACATTCTGACCAGAATTGTTGATTTATTGAAAGCAGGATTTAAATTAAAATGGTAAGTGTAAAAATTTACAAATTATATTTTTGAAAATAATTATAAAAATATCTAAAAATAATATAGAAAATCGAACAGTTTATATAGATCTTGTTTTTTAAAATGAAAGATATGAATATTAATAATATCGACATATTTGTTAAAAGGCGGCTGTTTCAAGTGACAACCAAACTGTCATCGAATGCAAGATTTGTAAAAATCAGTATCCCAACCAACAACTATTCGATGACCATCTGAAGAACAATCCTGCTTGCAGCAAATTAACATGTGACGTGTGTCGAAAACAATATATGCAAATTCGAAATTTGACATTTCACAAGCGGACTCATTTAAAAGAAAAGCCGTTTAAATGTGATGAATGCGAATATTCTACAATAACCAAAGCATGGTTAAACAGACACAAAATAAGACATTCACGAACACAGTTATTTAAGTGCAAGTATTGCGGTTTTCCTACTCCATGGAAAGAGAGTTTGAACAGACATCTTTTTGTGAATCATTATACAGAGTTGTCCTCTACTGATGAAGTACGTATTTCGATATATTTTTGCTAACCATTAACGTAATAAATCATCAAGAAACAATTTCATAAAATCTTGTAGATTTTGTAGTGTCATATCAGAACAATTCAGTGTTAAAAGTGCTCGAGCTGCTTGTATTTCTCACAGATTTTTCTCTGAGTTAAGTTTAAAATATCGAATGTGTACACTATTGGCGACCGACCTGGTGCGCCAATAACATCAGATAAAGTTCCGAAAGTCCGATTAGAAGTAACAGTTGATCAGGTTCGTCCGAAAAACACCTTGCGAAGATTTAGATGGTTGATAGCTGGTAGCTATCTTCCGATGCCGAACAAACAGAGCCCTGGGTCCCATCTCGATTCAAACTTTGATGCGTTGACTGATGTCCAAGTCTAATTCGATAAATATTTTCTGCTGCTAACCAACTGTCCGGATAGCGTAACGTCCCCGGGTGAACTTCTTGACAACCCACAGTCTATCTGTTCTTCTACACATTCCGAGGGTCAACTCTTCTTTTCCCGCCTCGACCTTTACCCTCTACACTCGTCGACGGCTGGTCGGATTACCAACCGGTTTTTATCCATCCAAATTCTAATTGTCGCTTTCTCAACCCTCTTCTTGTAACGGCGACAGTTGCCGGTCCAAAAAAAAGAGCGGGAATCGTGTTTCTACTCGACTCTACTCCGACACTTTGTTTTGTTTCTTTATTCACAAGCATTCTGATTGTAGTCTGTACAACGTGAAGTAGCCGCGTAAACTAATACACTGCGTATTTGAAAGAAAGAGATTATTATACACATAGTTGAGGTACAGAAGCACGTCTCACTTTATAGAATCTCTTTAAAAGCAAATTAAATGCCTCATGAAATGTTTTTATGAGGGTGTCACGATATACTCGCCAGCACATTTATAAAAGTTTTATTGTTTGAATTCTAATCATTTTGACAATGTTTACAATATTTAATAAAGTTGATCATAAATTACACAATTGTTTATAAAAGGCGGTGAGGTTCCGTATATTAAACATTATACATTTTACATTATATATGTATATACATAATATACTTTTATATTGTATTTATTATTTACATCTGTTTTATTGTATAAGTTAATTTTTGTTGCAAGTGATTAACATTAAGTATATAATATCTGCTTTTTATGTGAGCCGTTTCTTCTCTCATGAACTGTGGTAATCGAAACTATAAACGAATGTTATAGTTTACAGGAACACATTTAACTTATAATAAGTAATATATAAATAGTTTTTTTACGTAGTTTCAAAATCATTTTGTAGAATAATAAATATATATTTAATTTATACTGGAAAATTTCATATCAAAAGTATAATTATTAAATTTTTTAAATAATTTTATGGAATAGCTTCCGCCGAGATACGGGGATTTGAAAAAATATACGTGCGAGTTGTGCAAGCAACGATTTAACTCAGAATACGCTTTAAAAGAACACAGGAAAACACACACAGGAGAACGTCCATTCCAGTGTGACAGTTGCCCGAAAAGATTTGCAACTAAGGGAACTTTAACAACTCACAAGCTGACACAACATTCAGAACGAAAACTTACATCTCAGGTAACAAAAACATATGCTTTAAAAAGCAATTGTATCTCGAATATTCTGTTATAAAAAATGATATCTTTATCTGTTATACTTATATCAAAAAATAATTATCGTTCAATCAATAAGTTAAACGATTGAATTTTGTTTATAAATCGGACGGTTATAAATTGGGCACAAATAGAATCTAATTGAAATCATAAACGTCAGAGCAGCGTGTCGATGGTATATTTAATGTTTGATGCTCTATTATACATAACGGCCATACCTTAATCCACCAAGTTTTTTCTGATCAGCTGCAAATCACTATTCAAATTCCAAATCTACTAAGAATTTCTAACTGCAGATATCTTTAATTCGAAACAACACTTGTAAATTGATTTTATTATAATATCCCTCTATGATTTAATTTTCTTTAGTACAATGTACAGTATGTTTCTTTAGACAGATTCACATATAACTATGAATTTGAATATGTGATTTCAGATATATAAAGCGATTTAGTAAATGCTTGCTAAAGTTTTTTTAATCGGATGATTGTAGCTTACATAGCTTGTTTCACTGAGCTTTCTCTAATTAAAGTAAAATTTTACCTTTTCGGTAATCATCATTGTGAAAAAATGCATGTAATCATCTACCGTATATGATTATCGCCTCGGAATTCAAATCTGAACATTGAATGCAATTTAAAAAGTAAGAGAAAAACTCTAAATAGAATTGTCCAGTTAATTGTATTTTCTAATTGCGTAGCAATTTCGAAGAGAAGACACGTCACAGCGTATTTCATCTTCTGGACAGAATATTTCGCAATCTCATGTGCACAATCCTGCTGAAATCTCGTCAACAGAAGTAACTCATGAGGAACGTGTTAAAAACAATTTTGGAGAGAATCGTACTCATTCTTCTGAAACATTATACCAATGTAATCAATGTTCCTTCAGTACAAACTGGAAGAAAAATTGGTTACACCATAAGTACACTCATACTGCTGACGCTCAACCCACTTCAATGGTAATTTATGTAATATTACAATTTTTACTGATTAAGGAAATAGTTATCGATTATCTATAAATCATGTAATCACTATTTAATCGAATAATAATTACATGATTTTATTTGGAGAAATGAGCATTAGAAAAAAATGTTCACATTGTCGGGAGTTTCAGAAATATAAGAATAACATGCTGTGTACCTGTTGTGTACAGTGAAAAGTATTCTTCTTACCCCTAATTTTCGAATTATAGTTTATAATAAAAAATAAGTTAGATTAGAATAAAATATGCCGAAACAGAAGTATTTACTGATGTATCCTTTCTCTTCCTTATAAATGAACGCTCGTAATACAGATTTACATTCCGGAAATACTTAGGTAACTTGAAAATACGGCAATACTTCATGATTTTCGAAAAGTAATATTTACGACTTTTGGGTTTTAAAGTCAGACAATAAAATCAGTAACTTATTAACTATTTAAGATATATAACGTATAAATTCATTAAAAAACCTTTAATCTATGTGTTTTTATATCAGTTATGAATTTATTATTATTAGTGTATTTAAAATTAGTTACATTAACATATCAATACAGGCGGATATTTGATCACTTTAAATGTGAATTTCAGTAAAGTAATTGACCAATATAAAAGTATTATTAAAGCATATATAAGAAAAAGCTGTTTACTGTCAATTGTTTATATTGATCGGAATGTGAAAGAGAAATCAATTGTCTTACATAAAGTGCTTTCGTTCTAACCTTAAATTGTTATTTTTGACAGGAAATTGAAGAAACAGAAGATACAGAAATATTGAAAACAGTTAGACTGATTAACAGAAGCAGATTAGAGATGGTTAAGGACAAAAAGAAATACTTAAATTTGGATAAGCCGTCAACTTCAAAATAAACTTTAGAAAAAGAATTTAAATAAATATGTATTATTTTTCCAAAATTTACAAAACTTATGTTCAAAATGAAGTATCAAATTAAGTTGAATTTTGAAATTTTCAAAAAAAAAATTCATAAAACTTCGTAAGAAGAAAGAAATTTTTTAAAATTTGAATTTTGCTTTAATTTGTAATGAGCGTATAATAAATAATTAAAATAGTTATTGAAGAATTAATGATGTAGAGGAAACAAAGTCTTTTTCAGTTTCTCAGTGATATAAGGTATTTCTGCATAGATTAAGTATCATCTTGCTGGGTATTGATTAAGAATTTTATGTTATAATAAGATGTTTATATTTTTGCAACAGATGGTATAAATTATGTAGAAAGTATCTATTCGTAAATATTGCGTTTATACAAATATTATTGGACTGTAATTTAAAAAAATTGTAGACCGATAAATTTTTGACTGACGTATGTCTATATCTTTGCCTATCTGTCTTCTCTAAATCTCGAGATAGTAGTTGGACACGTAAAGGACAATATTACAGTTGAAAATTCAGTGTGTAGGAGGCCCAGATTAACTATATATGCACGTCCGGTTTAGAACGGAAGTAACGTTATTTCAAATCACACTTTTTCCCTCTGCGAAGTTAGATACATGACTGGCACAACTCTGTTGTTAACAGGAAAAGCATTATGTACAGAAATAAAACAACCACTAAAAAATTGAGAATATTGTGACTACAAGTTGCAGGCCGGCATTCTGAGAAAGTCACTATAAATAATCGCTCGTTACAATTAGTTTGATTTATTTATTTACTACAACACCACACGCGATATGCGGGAGGGATAAATCCCCGAAAACAGTTATGATAAGCTATCTATTTAGGTAAAAAAAAAACCTGGAAAATTCCATGTGGTCGACCCGTTGACCATGTCCGAACTCACAATTATCTACCTACAATTGTCGAATGGTTTTATGCACTCGACTAGAGGAGGGCACTTTTAGAATTAGGAAAGTATTGTTCAGAAATGAAAAGCCCGAGTCGTTAGATTCGGAAAATTAAATACTTATAGACGTTTCACACGGTAACATTTTCGATTTCACACAGGCAAGTGCTATCTGCTTCTTGTCTAAGTAATAATGTAATGAGTAACTGCTGTTTCTGGTTGTATCCTTGTCACAGTAATTAAATAAGTGTAACACACACACACACACACACACACATATACATATATATTTGTAATAATTATTTAGTTTCTAATTTTGTTATATATTATACCAAAAGAGGGCGCTACGTGTACATCAAACAAATCGAACGTGAATAAAAATTAATTGATTTACAGAAATTCAATGTATATTTTAAAATGGAATGCACGCCATTATCTAAGTTACAAAAATTTAAACGAATTTGCCAAGATCTGTAGCAACTGGTCAAAAGGCCTAGAAGTGTATAGCGAACAAACATCCAAACTAACATTTTGATTTATACAGACAGATTTATGTTATTGTAAATTTAATATGTAAAATATAATTTATAAATAGTCACGCAATTTTTATCATAAGCATTAAAAAGTGGATCTCGAAAGAATCCTGGCAGGTTTCTTCCTCATCATATGGCCTCTCTATTGTGTGCCTGGCTGAACTCTTGTAAGATTTAAAAAGTTTGTCAAAGATGTAAAAAGCAAGAATATAGTAATGCTGGCAAAAACTGTAAAAATAACGAAGTAAATGTTAATCAAACAAAATATTATTACATTCGTTATCGAAAAGTTATAATTAGTTTTAGTCAAATACAGTAGAGCATCGATTATCCGACTCAATTGGGGACTGGGGTTGGTCGGATAACTGAAAAAAACTGATAACCGAAAAGTATGAAAAATACATTATTAGTATAGTATATCCCATGTAATTAGTACGTAAGTATATCGCTGTTAACCTACTTTGCGTTGAATTTTAATCGATATTAAGCCTAACAAAA